>NW_025550384.1:52500-67500 GCF_905237065.1 Salmo salar | reverse complement strand
CTCTCTCTCTCTCCCCTCCTTTATATCTCCCTTCCTCCCCTCTCTCTCTCCCCTCTCTCTCTCCCCCCTCTCGCTCCCCTCCTTTATATCTCCCTTCCTCCCTCTCTCTCTCCCCCTCTCTCTCCCCTCTCTCTCTCCCCTCCTTTATATCTCCCTTCCTCCCCTCTCTCTCTCCCCCTCTCTCTCCCCTCCTTTCTATCTCCCTTCCTCCCCCTCTCTCTCTCCCCTCTCTCTCTCCCCTCCTTTATATCTCCCTTCCTCCCCTCTCTCTCTCCCCCTCTCTCTCCCCTCCTTTATATCTCCCTTCCTCCCCTCTCTCTCTCCCCTCTCTCTCTCCCCTCCTTTATATCTCCCTTCCTCCCCTCTCTCTCTCCCCCTCTCTCTCCCCTCCTTTCTATCTCCCTTCCTCCCCTCTCTCTCTCCCCTCCTTTCTATCTCCCTTCCTCCCCTCTCTCTCTCCCCCTCTCTCTCCCCTCCTTTCTATCTCCCTTCCTCCCCTCTCTCTCTCCCCTCTCTCTCTCCCCTCCTTTATATCTCCCTTCCTCCCCTCTCTCTCCCCCTCTCTCCCCTCCTTTCTATCTCCCTTCCTCCCCTCTCTCTCTCCCCTCTCTCTCTCCCCTCCTTTATATCTCCCTTCCTCCCCTCTCTCTCCCCCTCTCTCTCCCCTCCTTTATATCTCCCTTCCTCCCCTCTCTCTCTCCCCTCTCTCGATCTCTCCTCTTTCGCTCTCCCTTTCCTTCTCTCTCTCTCTCTCCCTATCTCTCCTTTTCCCCCTCTCTCTCTCCCCTCCTTTATATCTCCCTTCCTCCTCTCTCCCTCCCTCTCTTGTCCTTGTTGACTCCTATAACATTGAGTCAATCACACTGGTAAAAGTGAGGCTCTGAAAGGAGTCCAGGCCAGTCAAGGTTGTGTTAAAAGGTCTCTATCTGGCCCTCCAGACTCCACATGTTGTTTCACAGCCACTCAGTCTAACTGTGTCTCCTCTCTGTGAGCGCTGGGAGCCTGTCTTGTTCAGCCATTATCTAAAGGCCAAGCAGGTCAGACGGAGGGGGAGACTTTATGTAAGGTGAAAATTTCACCTCCTCACCTTGTGTGACTGGGAGGGAGGGAGGGAGAGGGCCTCTTGTGGGGTTGGGAAGTCAGTCTACATGAACCACTGCCAACTGTGTGAGAGATATGAGGTGTTCATTTCAGCCAGGAAACAGTGGTCACAGACTAAATCAGTAACTGAATAATCACTCTCTGTGGAGGAGAAGGTAGCATGTATATACAGCTAACCAACTCTCTGAAACAAATGATACTCTAACACCCTCTCTCTCTCTCTCTCTCTCTCTCTCTCTCTCTCTCTCTCTCTCTCTCTCTCTGTCTCTCTCTCTCTCTCTCTCTCTCTCTCTCTCTCTCTCTCTCTCTCTCTCTCTCTCTCTCTCTCTCTCTCTCTCTCTCTCTCTCTCTCTCTCTCTGTCTCTCTCTCTCTCTCCTCTCTCTCTCTCTCTCTCTCTCTCTCTCTCTCTGTCTCTCTGTCTGTCTCTCCTCTCTCTCTCTCTCTCTCTCTCTCTCTCTCTCTCTCTCTCTCTCTCTCTGTCTCTCTGTCTGTCTCTCCTCTCTCTCTCTCTCTCTCTCTCTCTCTCTCTCTCTCTCTCTCTCTCTCTCTCTCTCTCTCTCTCTCTCTCTCTCTCTCTCTCTCTCTCTCTCTGTCTCTGTCTCTCCTCTCTCTCTCTCTCTCTCTCTCTCTCTCTGTCTCTCCTCTCTCTCTCTCTCTCTCTCTCCCCCTCTCTCTCCTCTCTCCTCTCTGCTCTCCTCTCTCTCCCCCTCTCTGCTCTCTCCTCTCTCCTCTCTCTCTGTCTCTCTCTCCTCTCTCTCACACACACCCTGTGTATCATATTGCCCAACCAATAACTCTCAGCCCCAGTTGTTCACCCAGATAGAAATCATTTGTTTCAGTTGGACCAGTTCTCCCTCTTTCAGAGTTAAAACAAGTCTAATGAGTGATATGGACTAGAAGATGAGCATCAGTCCTGTTCTGACGGGGAGAGAGAGGTGTGAGGGATGGTCCTCTGGCTGGCAGTGTGTGGTACTGAGCTACATTACAAACTCCTAAAGCAACACAGCATCTCGGTGCTAGAGGCGTCACGACAGACCCTGGTTCGATCCCGGGCCGTATCACAACCGGCCGTGATTGGGAGTCCCATAGGGCGGCGTCGTCCGGGTTTGACCGGGGTAAATAAGAAATAGTTCTGAACTGACTTTTTAAATAGAGCGACAGCAGTCGTACTGATAACTGTCAGATGTGACAGTTAGTGAAGGAAGCAACCAAAAACAGATATCAAACCATTATCTTAGTTCAGCTCTGGGAATTCATTCAAAGTTCAAGTCTTAGGAATGTCAATCAACCTTGAGTCTTTAAAACAACACTTAGCCGGTAAATAGGCAGTCAGCCAGACAGTCAGCAAGACAGTCAGCCAGGCAGTCAGCCAGACGGTTAGACAGGCAGTCAGCCAGACGGTTAGACAGGCAGTCAGCCAGACAGTCAGCCAGACGGTTAGACAGGCAGTGGGAAATGAGACACTGTGTGAGATAAAAACATTTTCAGGTTCACTGGGCTTTACAGAGCAATGCAGCCGTCCCTGGAGAGCTGTATGAAGAGAGGGGAGGGAGAGTTCCTCTGACCATCTCCTGAGTATTGAGGTGTCAGACCCTTTTAGAGAGGGGAGGGAGAGTTCCTCTAACCATCTCCTGAGTATTGAGGTGTCAGACCCTTTTAGAGAGGGGAGGGAGAGTTCCTCTGACCATCTCCTGAGTATTGAGGTGTCAGGCCCTTTTAGAGAGGGGAGGGAGAGTTCCTCTAACCATCTCCTGAGTATTGAGGTGTCAGGCCCTTTTAGAGAGGGGAGGGAGAGTTCCTCTAACCGTCTCCTGAGTATTGAGGTGTCAGACCCTTTTAGAGAGGGGAGGGAGAGTTCCTCTGACCATCTCCTGAGTATTGAGGTGTCAGGTCCTCTTAGAGAGGGGAGGGAGAGTTCCTCTGACCATCTCCTGAGTATTGAGGTGTCAGGTCCTTTTAGAGAGGGGAGGGAGAGTTCCTCTAACCATCTCCTGAGTATTGAGGTGTCAGACCCTTTTAGAGAGGGGAGGGAGAGTTCCTCTGACCATCTCCTGAGTATTGAGGTGTCAGGTCCTTTTAGAGAGGGGAGGGAGAGTTCCTCTGACCATCTCCTGAGTATTGAGGTGTCAGACCCTTTTAGAGAGGGGAGGGAGAGTTCCTCTAACCATCTCCTGAGTATTGAGGTGTCAGGTCCTTTTAGAGAGGGGAGGGAGAGTTCCTCTGACCATCTCCTGAGTATTGAGGTGTCAGGCCCTTTTAGAGAGGGGAGGGAGAGTTCCTCTAACCATCTCCTGAGTATTGAGGTGTCAGACCCTTTTAGAGAGGGGAGGGAGAGTTCCTCTGACCATCTCCTGAGTATTGAGGTGTCAGGTCCTTTTAGAGAGGGGAGGGAGAGTTCCTCTAACCATCTGAGTATTGAGGTGTCAGACCCTTTTAGAGAGGGGAGGGAGAGTTCCTCTAACCATCTCCTGAGTATTGAGGTGTCAGACCCTTTTAGAGAGGGGAGGGAGAGTTCCTCTAACCATCTCCTGAGTATTGAGGTGTCAGGTCCTTTTAGAGAGGGGAGGGAGAGTTCCTCTGACCATCTCCTGAGTATTGAGGTGTCAGGCCCTTTTAGAGAGGGGAGGGAGAGTTCCTCTGACCATCTCCTGAGTATTGAGGTGTCAGACCCTTTTAGAGAGGGGAGGGAGAGTTCCTCTAACCATCTCCTGAGTATTGAGGTGTCAGACCCTTTTAGAGAGGGGAGGGAGAGTTCCTCTGACCATCTCCTGAGTATTGAGGTGTCAGGTCCTTTTAGAGAGGGGAGGGAGAGTTCCTCTAACCATCTCCTGAGTATTGAGGTGTCAGGTCCTTTTAGAGAGGGGAGGGAGAGTTCCTCTGACCATCTCCTGAGTATTGAGGTGTCAGACCCTTTTAGAGAGGGGAGGGAGAGTTCCTCTGACCATCTCCTGAGTATTGAGGTGTCAGACCCTTTTAGAGAGGGGAGGGAGAGTTCCTCTGACCATCTCCTGAGTATTGAGGTGTCAGGTCCTTTTAGAGAGGGTGACCTATTAGCCTGTCACACGGTGATCCAAAGAGCAGGGTGGAGACGTGCAGCTCTTAGCACGGTGGGGGGCCCACACACACACAGGCAGGGGCCCCGGAGAAATCAGCAGCTGATGAGATTCAATCACCAGGTGGGCTGGCAAGGTGTCAGCAGGGGCTTATAGTGGTGTGTGTGTGTGTGTGTGTGTGTGTGTGTGTGTGTGTGTGTGTGTGTGTGTGTGTGTGTGTGTGTGTGTGTGTGTGTGTGTGTGTGTGTGTGTGTGTGTGTTCAACCACCTTGTGGCCCGCGTCTCTCCCCCATTTAGAGGATCTGGACTGGACCCACCACAGACAGGAAGGCAGGACCAGTCAGAAAGGGTTTATTTCACAGAGCAGATATTTTTATTTTATATAACTAGGCAAGTCAGTGTGGAGACATATCGCATCATACAGCTATAGAGGACTATACTACCTCTATAACCCTAATGTAGACATATAGTCATCATACAGCTATAGAGGACTATACTACCTCTATAACCCTAATGTAGACATATAGTCATCATACAGCTATAGAGGACTATACTACCTCTATAACCCTATACTACCTCTATAACCCCAATGTAGACATATAGTCATCATACAGCTATAGAGGACTGTACTACCTCTATAACCCTATACTACCTCTATAACCCTATACTACCTCTATAACCCCAATGTAGACATATAGTCATCATACAGCTATAGAGGACTATACTACCTCTATAACCCTAATGTAGACATATAGTCATCATACAGCTATAGAGGACTATACTACCTCTATAACCCTAATGTAGACATATAGTCATCATACAGCTATAGAGGACTATACTACCTCTATAACCCTAATGTAGACATATAGTCATCATACAGCTATAGAGGACTATACTACCTCTATAACCCTAATGTAGACATATAGTCATCATTCAGCTATAGAGGACTATACTACCTCTATAACCCTATACTACCTCTATAACCCCAATGTAGACATATAGTCATCATACAGCTATAGAGGACTGTACTACCTCTATAACCCTATACTACCTCTATAACCCTATACTACCTCTATAACCCCAGTGTAGACATATAGTCATCATACAGCTATAGAGGACTATACTACCTCTATAACCCTAATGTAGACATATAGTCATCATACAGCTATAGAGGACTATACTACCTCTATAACCCTAATGTAGACATATAGTCATCATACAGCTATAGAGGACTATACTACCTCTATAACCCTAATGTAGACATATAGTCATCATACAGCTATAGAGGACTATACTACCTCTATAACCCTAATGTAGACATATAGTCATCATTCAGCTATAGAGGACTATACTACCTCTATAACCCTATACTACCTCTATAACCCTAATGTAGACATATAGTCATCATTCAGCTATAGAGGACTATACTACCTCTATAACCCGAATGTAGACATATAGTCATCATACAGCTATAGAGGACTATACTACCTCTATAACCCTAATGTAGACATATAGTCACCATACAGCTATAGAGGACTATACTACCTCTATAACCCTATACTACCTCTATAACCCTAATGTAGACATATAGTCATCATACAGCTATAGAGGACTATACTACCTCTATAACCCTATACTACCTCTATAACCCTAATGTAGACATATAGTCATCATACAGCTATAGAGGACTGTACTACCTCTATAACCCTATACTACCTCTATAACCCTATACTACCTCTATAACCCCAATGTAGACATATAGTCATCATACAGCTATAGAGGACTATACTACCTCTATAACCCTAATGTAGACATATAGTCATCATACAGCTATAGAGGACTATACTACCTCTATAACCCTAATGTAGACATATAGTCATCATACAGCTATAGAGGACTATACTACCTCTATAACCCTAATGTAGACATATAGTCATCATACAGCTATAGAGGACTATACTACCTCTATAACCCTAATGTAGACATATAGTCATCATTCAGCTATAGAGGACTATACTACCTCTATAACCCTATACTACCTCTATAACCCCAATGTAGACATATAGTCATCATACAGCTATAGAGGACTGTACTACCTCTATAACCCTATACTACCTCTATAACCCTATACTACCTCTATAACCCCAATGTAGACATATAGTCATCATACAGCTATAGAGGACTATACTACCTCTATAACCCTAATGTAGACATATAGTCATCATACAGCTATAGAGGACTATACTACCTCTATAACCCTAATGTAGACATATAGTCATCATACAGCTATAGAGGACTATACTACCTCTATAACCCTAATGTAGACATATAGTCATCATACAGCTATAGAGGACTATACTACCTCTATAACCCTAATGTAGACATATAGTCATCATTCAGCTATAGAGGACTATACTACCTCTATAACCCTATACTACCTCTATAACCCTAATGTAGACATATAGTCATCATTCAGCTATAGAGGACTATACTACCTCTATAACCCTAATGTAGACATATAGTCATCATACAGCTATAGAGGACTATACTACCTCTATAACCCTAATGTAGACATATAGTCACCATACAGCTTTAGAGGACTATACTACCTCTATAACCCTATACTACCTCTATAACCCTAATGTAGACATATAGTCATCATACAGCTATAGAGGACTATACTACCTCTATAACCCTATACTACCTCTATAACCCTAATGTAGACATATAGTCATCATACAGCTATAGAGGACTATACTACCTCTATAACCCTAATGTAGACATATAGTCATCATACAGCTATAGAGGACTATACTACCTCTATAACCCTAATGTAGACATATAGTCATCATACAGCTATAGAGGACTATACTACCTCTATAACCCTAATGTAGACATATAGTCATCATACAGCTATAGAGGACTATACTACCTCTATAACCCTATACTACCTCTATAACCCTAATGTAGACATATAGTCATCATACAGCTATAGAGGACTATACTACCTCTATAACCCTAATGTAGACATATAGTCATCATACAGCTATAGAGGACTATACTACCTCTATAACCCTAATGTAGACATATAGTCATCATACAGCTATAGAGGACTATACTACCTCTATAACCCTAATGTAGACATATATCATCATACAGCTATAGAGGACTGTACTACCTCTATGACTTTATCCTACCTCGATTACCCCTTATATAGACATATAGTCACCATACAGCTATAGAGGACTATACTACCTCTATAACCCTAATGTAGACATATAGTCATCATACAGTTATAGAGGACTATACTACCTCTATAACCCTAATGTAGACATATAGTCACCATACAGCTATAGAGGACTATACTACCTCTATAACCCTAATGTAGACATATAGTCATCATTCAGCTATAGAGGACTATACTACCTCTATAACCCTATACTACCTCTATAACCCCAATGTAGACATATAGTCATCATACAGCTATAGAGGACTGTACTACCTCTATAACCCTATACTACCTCTATAACCCTATACTACCTCTATAACCCCAATGTAGACATATAGTCATCATACAGCTATAGAGGACTATACTACCTCTATAACCCTAATGTAGACATATAGTCATCATACAGCTATAGAGGACTATACTACCTCTATAACCCTAATGTAGACATATAGTCATCATACAGCTATAGAGGACTATACTACCTCTATAACCCTAATGTAGACATATAGTCATCATACAGCTATAGAGGACTATACTACCTCTATAACCCTAATGTAGACATATAGTCATCATTCAGCTATAGAGGACTATACTACCTCTATAACCCTATACTACCTCTATAACCCTAATGTAGACATATAGTCATCATTCAGCTATAGAGGACTATACTACCTCTATAACCCTAATGTAGACATATAGTCATCATACAGCTATAGAGGACTATACTACCTCTATAACCCTAATGTAGACATATAGTCACCATACAGCTTTAGAGGACTATACTACCTCTATAACCCTATACTACCTCTATAACCCTAATGTAGACATATAGCATCATACAGCTATAGAGGACTATACTACCTCTATAACCCTAATGTAGACATATAGTCATCATACAGCTATAGAAGACTATACTACCTCTATAACCCTAATGTAGACATATAGTCATCATACAGCTATAGAGGACTATACTACCTCTATAACCCTATACTACCTCTATAACCCTAATGTAGACATATAGTCATCATACAGCTATAGAGGACTATACTACCTCTATAACCCTAATGTAGACATATAGCATCATACAGCTATAGAGGACTATACTACCTCTATAACCCTATACTACCTCTATAACCCTAATGTAGACATATAGCATCATACAGCTATAGAGGACTATACTACCTCTATAACCCTAATGTAGACATATAGTCATCATACAGCTATAGAAGACTATACTACCTCTATAACCCTAATGTAGACATATAGTCATCATACAGCTATAGAGGACTATACTACCTCTATAACCCTATACTACCTCTATAACCCTAATGTAGACATATAGTCATCATACAGCTATAGAGGACTGTACTACCTCTATAACCCTAATGTAGACATATAGTCATCATACAGCTATAGAGGACTATACTACCTCTATAACCCTAATGTAGACATATAGTCATCATACAGCTATAGAGGACTATACTACCTCTATAACCCTAATGTAGACATATAGTCACCATACAGCTATAGAGGACTATACTACCTCTATAACCCTAATGTAGACATATAGTCATCATACAGCTATAGAGGACTATACTACCTCTATAACCCTAATGTAGACATATATCATCATACAGCTATAGAGGACTGTACTACCTCTATAACCCTATTCTACCTCGATAACCCTAATGTAGACATATAGTCACCATACAGCTATAGAGGACTATACTACCTCTATAACCCTAATGTAGACATATAGTCATCATACAGTTATAGAGGACTATACTACCTCTATAACCCTAATGTAGACATATAGTCACCATACAGCTATAGAGGACTATACTACCTCTATAACCCTAATGTAGACATATAGTCATCATACAGCTATAGAGGACTATACTACCTCTATAACCCTAATGTAGACATATAGCATCATACAGCTATAGAGGACTATACTACCTCTATAACCCTATACTACCTCTATAACCCTAATGTAGACATATAGTCACCATACAGCTATAGAGGACTATACTACCTCTATAACCCTAATGTAGACATATAGTCATCATACAGCTATAGAGGACTGTACTACCTCTATAACCCTATGCTACCTCGATAACCCTAATGTAGACATATAGTCACCATACAGCTATAGAGGACTATACTACCTCTATAACCCTAATGTAGACATATAGTCATCATACAGTTATAGAGGACTATACTACCTCTATAACCCTAATGTAGACATATAGTCACCATACAGCTATAGAGGACTATACTACCTCTATAACCCTAATGTAGACATATAGTCATCATACAGCTATAGAGGACTATACTACCTCTATAACCCTAATGTAGACATATAGTCATCATACAGCTATAGAGGACTATACTACCTCTATAACACTAATGTAGACATATAGCATCATACAGCTATAGAGGACTATACTACCTCTATAACCCTATACTACCTCTATAACCCTAATGTAGACATATAGCATCATACAGCTATAGAGGACTATACTACCTCTATAACCCTAATGTAGACATATAGTCATCATACAGCTATAGAAGACTATACTACCTCTATAACCCTAATGTAGACATATAGTCATCATACAGCTATAGAGGACTATACTACCTCTATAACCCTATACTACCTCTATAACCCTAATGTAGACATATAGTCATCATACAGCTATAGAGGACTGTACTACCTCTATAACCCTAATGTAGACATATAGTCATCATACAGCTATAGAGGACTATACTACCTCTATAACCCTAATGTAGACATATAGTCATCATACAGCTATAGAGGACTATACTACCTCTATAACCCTAATGTAGACATATAGTCATCATACAGCTATAGAGGACTGTACTACCTCTATAACCCTAATGTAGACATATAGTCATCATACAGCTATAGAGGACTATACTACCTCTATAACCCTATACTACCTCTATAACCCTAATGTAGACATATAGTCATCATACAGCTATAGAGGACTATACTACCTCTATAACCCTAATGTAGACATATAGTCATCATACAACTATAGAGGACTATACTACCTCTATAACCCTAATGTAGACATATAGTCATCATACAGCTATAGAGGACTATACTACCTCTCTGAACTCAATAGACAGAAATATATATATTGTGTGTGTGTACTTATACATATCAGGATTTTGATGAAACCAGCCGTTGACGTTGATGTTAATCCTACTGTAGTGTCTACAGACCTGATGATGAGAGGCTGGTTATAACATCAACGTTAATCCTACTGTAGTGTCTACAGACCTGATGATGAGAGGCTGGTTATAACATCAACGTTAATCCTACTGTAGTGTCTAGAGACCTGATGATGAGAGGCTGGTTATAACATCAACGTTAATCCTACTGTAGTGTCTACAGACCTGATGATGAGAGGCTGGTTATAACATCAACGTTAATCCTACTGTAGTGTCTACAGACCTGATGATGAGAGGCTGGTTATAACATCAACGTTAATCCTACTCTAGTGTCTACAGACCTGATGATGAGAGGCTGGTTATAACATCAACGTTAATCCTACTGTAGTGTCTACAGACCTGATGATGAGAGGCTGGTTATAACATCAACCTTAATCCTACTGTAGTGTCTACAGACCTGATGATGAGAGGCTGGTTATAACATCAACCTTAATCCTACTGTAGTGTCTACAGACCTGATGATGAGAGGCTGGTTACAACATCAACCTTAATCCTACTGTAGTGTCTACAGACCTGATGATGAGAGGCTGGTTATAACATCAACCTTAATCCTACTGTAGTGTCTACAGACCTGATGATGAGAGGCTGGTTATAACATCAACGTTAATCCTACTGTAGTGTCTACAGACCTGATGATGAGAGGCTGGTTATAACATCAACGTTAATCCTACTGTAGTGTCTACAGACCTGATGATGAGAGGCTGGTTATAACATCAACGTTAACCCTACTGTAGTGTCTACAGACCTGATGATGAGAGGCTGGTTATAACATCAACCTTAATCCTACTGTAGTGTCTACAGACCTGATGATGAGAGGCTGGTTATAACATCAACCTTAATCCTACTGTAGTGTCTACAGACCTGATGATGAGAGGCTGGTTATAACATCAACGTTAACCCTACTGTAGTGTCTACAGACCTGATGATGAGAGGCTGGTTATAACATCAACCTTAATCCTACTGTAGTGTCTACAGACCTGATGATGAGAGGCTGGTTATAACATCAACCTTAATCCTACTCTAGTGTCTACAGACCTGATGATGAGAGGCTGGTTATAACATCAACGTTAATCCTACTGTAGTGTCTACAGACCTGATGATGAGAGGCTGGTTATAACATCAACGTTAATCCTACTGTAGTGTCTACAGACCTGATGATGAGAGGCTGGTTATAACATCAACGTTAATCCTACTCTAGTGTCTACAGACCTGATGATGAGAGGCTGGTTATAACATCAACCTTAATCCTACTCTAGTGTCTACAGACCTGATGATGAGAGGCTGGTTATAACATCAACGTTAATCCTACTGTAGTGTCTACAGACCTGATGATGAGAGGCTGGTTATAACATCAACGTTAATCCTACTGTAGTGTCTACAGACCTGATGATGAGAGGCTGGTTATAACATCAACCTTAATCCTACTGTAGTGTCTACAGACCTGATGATGAGAGGCTGGTTATAACATCAACCTTAATCCTACTGTAGTGTCTACAGACCTGATGATGAGAGGCTGGTTATAACATCAACGTTAATCCTACTGTAGTGTCTACAGACCTGATGATGAGAGGCTGGTTATAACATCAACGTTAATCCTACTGTAGTGTCTACAGACCTGATGATGAGAGGCTGGTTATAACATCAACGTTAATCCTACTGTAGTGTCTACAGACCTGATGATGAGAGGCTGGTTATAACATCAACGTTAATCCTACTGTAGTGTCTACAGACCTGATGATGAGAGGCTGACTGTAACGACATGAGAAAGCCTACGTGAACATGAATGTGATTGGCTCTTGAGAGAAGACAGGCTTAATTCCCCCCGGCTAATAATCTGTCTGACCTCTGGTCACAATAATAATAATATTACTAAACTAAACAATCCACCGTTTTCAACGACAATATCTAAAGGGCAAAACATAACTGAGACTGTGCCCTACATGGCACCCTATTCCTTATGTAGTGCAGTAAGTGCACTACTTTAGACCAGGTCTGAAGGGTCCCTATGGGTCTCTATGGGCTCTGGTCAACAGTAGTGCCCTACAACGAGGGTGCCATTTGGGAGACATCCAGAGATCTTTTCATACAGTCTTTGAATTGATGCAGCCGTGACATCACTTCCTTGTAAGCCCTGGTTTATTTAATGACATCACTTCCTTGTAAGCCCTGGTTTATTTAATGATATCACTTCCTTGTAAGCCCTGTTTTATTTAATGACATCACTTCCTTGTAAGCCCTGGTTTATTTAATGATATCACTTCCTTGTAAGCCCTGATTTATTTAATGACATCACTTCCTTGTAAGCCATGGTTTATTTAATGATATCACTTCCTTGTAAGCCCTGGTTTATTTAATGACATCACATCCTTGTAAGCCCTGGTTTATTTAATGACATCACTTCCTTGTAAGCCCTGGTTTATTTAATGACATCACTTCCTTGTAAGCCATGGTTTATTTAATGACATCACTTCCTTGTAAGCCCTGGTTTATTTAGTGACATCACTTCCTTGTAAGCCCTAGTTTATTTAATGACATCACTTCCTTGTAATCCCTGGTTTATTTAATGACATCACTTCCTTGTAAGCCCTGGTTTATTTAATGACATCACTTCCTTGTAAGCCGTGGCTTATTTAATGACATCACTTCCTTGTAAGCCGTGGTTTATTTAATGACATCACGTCCTTGTAAGCCATGGTTATTTAATGACATCACTTCCTTGTAAGCCCTGGTTTATTTAATGACATCACGTCCTTGTAAGCCCTGGTTTATTTAATGACATCACTTCCTTGTAAGCCATGGTTTATTTAATGACATCACGTCCTTGTAAGCCATGGTTATTTAATGACATCATAGGATATGAATCCATGTGGACTTAACAACCCCGAGACTAGATTGTAATGTGTAAATAATTACCACACTACATGAATGATGGATCACTGCCCGACTCTCAACAGTAACATGCCTGTGTGTTTTAGAATGGCTTGTCTAGAAGAGGAGGAGGGGAGCAGGGCAGCTCTCCTACCTCCTGTGGAATGGAAAGGGAAAAGCTGCCTTAATCAACATCCACGTCTTCGGCGTTTATTAAGATAAATTAACCTTATCGTATTGTAATACATGGTTTGTCTTTAGTGTGTGTGTGTGTGTGTGTGTGTGTGTGTGTGTGTGTGTGTGTGTGTGTAGTAGCTAGGGTTGCTCATCTGGTGGCAGCTGGAATAGTGAGAGAGGAGGGATAGAGAGAGAAACAGAGGGCCCCAGAGAGGAGGGATAGAGAGAGAACAGAGGGCCCCAGAGAGGAGGGATAGAGAGAGAACAGAGGGCCCCAGAGAGGAGGGATAGAGAGAGAACAGGGGGCCCCAGAGAGCAGGGATTTAGAGAGAACAGAGGGCCCCAGAGAGGAGGGATAGAGAGAGAACAGAGGGCCCCAGAGAGGAGGGATAGAGAGAGAACAGGGGGCCCCAGAGAGGAGGGATTTAGAGAGAACAGGGGGCCCCAGAGAGGAGGGGATAGAGAGAGAACAGAGGGCCCCAGAGAGGAGGGATTTAGAGAGAACAGGGGGCCCCAGAGAGGAGGGATAGAGAGAGAACAGAGGGCCCCAGAGAGGAGGGATAGAGAGAGAACAGGGGGCCCCAGAGAGGAGGGATAGAGAGAGAACAGAGGGCCCCAGAGAGGAGGGATAGAGAGAGAACAGAGGGCCCCAGAGAGGAGGGACAGAGGGCCCCAGAGAGGAGGGATAGAGAGAGAACAGAGGGCCCCAGAGAGGAGGGATAGAGAGAGAACAGGGGGCCCCAGAGAGGAGGGATAGAGAGAGAACAGAGGGCCCCAGAGAGGAGGGATAGAGAGAGAACAGAGGGCCCCAGAGAGGAGGTATAGAGAGAGAACAGAGGGCCCCAGAGAGGAGGGATAGAGAGAGAACAGAGGTCCCCAGAGAGGAGGGATAGAGAGAGAACAGAGGGCCCCAGAGAGGAGGGATAGAGAGAGAACAGAGGTCCCCAGAGAGGAGGGAGAGAGAGAGAACAGAGGGCCCCAGAGAGGAGGGATAGAGAGAGAACAGGGGGCCCCAGAGAGGAGGGATAGAGAGAGAACAGAGGGCCCCAGAGAGGAGGGATAGAGAGAGAACAGGGGGCCCCAGAGAGGAGGGACAGAGAGAGAACAGGGGGCCCCAGAGAGGAGGGATTTAGAGAGAACAGAGGGCCCCAGAGAGGAGGGACAGAGAGAGAACAGAGGGCCCCAGAGAGGAGGGACAGAGAGAGAACAGAGGGCCCCAGAGAGGAGGGATAGAGAGAGAACAGGGGGCCCCAGAGAGGAGGGACAGAGAGAGAACAGAGGGCCCCAGAGAGGAGGGATAGAGAGAGAAC
>NW_025550384.1:40000-47500 GCF_905237065.1 Salmo salar | reverse complement strand
GAGAAAGAGAGACTGAAAGAGAGAGACTGAAAGAGAGAGACTGAAAGAGAGAGAGACTGAAAGAGAGAGAGACTGAAAGAGAGAGACTGAAAGAGAGAGACTGAAAGAGAGACTGAAAGAGAGAGAGAAAGAGAGACTGAAAGAGAGAGCGAGAAAGAGAGACTGAAAGAGAGAGAGACTGAAAGAGAGACTGAAAGAGAGAGAGAAAGAGAGCGAGAAAGAGAGAGCGAGAAAGAGAGAGACTGAAAGAGAGAGACTGAAAGAGAGAGAGACTGAAATGGTCGTAGTCTACAATTCGATAGTGTTGATGAATCTCTATGGCTGCAGTCTACAATTCGATAGTGTTGATGAATCTCTATGGCTGCAGTCTACAATTCAATAGTGTTGATGAATCTCCATGGCTGCAGTCTACAATTCAATAGTGTTGATGAATCTCCATGGCTGCAGTCTACGTAGTGTTTCATTAGTGTTGCAGTGAAGCGGTGTCGTTATAACCTTAATGTTGACTCAGAGTGTATCAGGTCCTGGCCCGTCCGCTGGTTCAGCTAGAGAGGACAGGGGACAGTATCTACAGATCTGATGCTGAAGTGCTGAAGAAGAGATGTCAGAAGGAAGGAAAGATGCCCAGATAGTCTGTCAGACGCCAGGGAACAGAGACTCAGGGTGGAGAGGAGCCACACGGTTTCAGATCAGTAGATGAAACCTGCAGCCAGAGTAGTGGCATCACGCTGCTGTTAGAGCTGGCCTGGTTTAACCTTTTAACTTCACACACAACACACACAGAGGCAGGAGTCATACGGACAGGTCACCGATCACTCTGCACCTGACAAATGGAATGACTAACTAATTACAAAGACCTTATCCTCTACGAGCTGTTTGTCTAACCTGCGGGGAGAGAGAGGGGAGGAGGAGGGAGGGAGAGGGAAGGAGGGGGAGAGAGAGGGAGGAGGGGGAGGGAGAGGGAAGGAGGGGGAGGGAGAGAGAGGGGAGGAGGGAGGGAGAGGGGGAGGGGGAGAGAGGAGAGGAGGGGGAGAGAGGGAGAGGGGGAGGGAGGAGAGGAGAGGAGGGAGAGGGGGAGAGAGGGGGAGAGAGGGAAGGAGGGGGAGAGAGAGGGAAGGAGGGGAGAGGGAGAGGGGGAGAGAGAGGGGGAGGGAGGGAGAGGAGGGAGAGAGAGAGGGGGAGGGAGAGGGGGAGGAGAGAGGGAAGGAGGGGGACTGGAGGGGGAGAGACAGGGAAGGAGGGGGGACTGGAGGGGGAGAGAGAGAGGGAAAGAGGGGGGGAGAGGGAAGGAGGGGGGACTGGAGGGGGAGAGAGAGAGGGAAAGAGGGGGGAGGGAGAGGGAAGGAGGGGGGACTGGAGGGGGAGAGAGAGGGAAGGAGAGGGTACTGGAGGGGGTGAGAGAGGGAAGGAGGGGGAGAGGGGGAAAGAGAGAGGGAAGGAGAGGGGACTGGAGGGGAGAGAGAGGCGAGTGAGATGAGAGCAATACTTCACCTCTCCTCTGTGTCTCTGTCTACTTGATTCATCCTGTTTTAATGACTATGTTGTAACAGCTGCATCTCTATCTTTAACTTGTCATCTACATGTTGCTGCTTATTTTCCAACTTCCTCCCTGTGAGAACACACTGGCAGTTATACTCTGGAACATTCTCACCCTCTGTGTTAACACACTGGCAGTTATACTCTGGAACATTCTCACCCTCTGTTAACACACTGGCAGTTATACTCTGGAACATTCTCACCCTCTGTGTTAACACACTGGCAGTTATACTCTGGAACATTCTCACCCTCTGTGTTAACACACTGGCAGTTATACTCTGGAACATTCTCACCCTCTGTGTTAACACACTGGCAGTTATACTCTGGAACATTCTCACCCTCTGTGTTAACACACTGGCAGTTATACTCTGGAACATTCTCACCCTCTGTTAACACACTGGCAGTTATACTCTGGAACATTCTCACCCTCTGTGTTAACACACTGGCAGTTATACTCTGGAACATTCTCACCCTCTGTGTTAACACACTGGCAGTTATACTCTGGAACATTCTCACCCTCTGTTAACACACTGGCAGTTATACTCTGGAACATTCTCACCCTCTGTTAACACACTGGCAGTTATACTCTGGAACATTCTCACCCTCTGTTAACACACTGGCAGTTATACTCTGGAACATTCTCACCCTCTGTGTTAACACACTGGCAGTTATACTCTGGAACATTCTCACCCTCTGTGTTAACACACTGGCAGTTATACTCTGGAACATTCTCACCCTCTGTGTTAACACACTGGCAGTTATACTCTGGAACATTCTCACCCTCTGTTAACACACTGGCAGTTATACTCTGGAACATTCTCACCCTCTGTGTTAACACACTGGCAGTTATACTCTGGAACATTCTCACCCTCTGTGTTAACACACTGGCAGTTATACTCTGGAACATTCTCACCCTCTGTGTTAACACACTGGCAGTTATACTCTGGAACATTCTCACCCTCTGTTAACACACTGGCAGTTATACTCTGGAACATTCTCACCCTCTGTGTTAACACACTGGCAGTTATACTCTGGAACATTCTCACCCTCTGTTAACACACTGGCAGTTATACTCTGGAACATTCTCACCCTCTGTTAACACACTGGCAGTTATACTCTGGAACATTCTCACCCTCTGTGTTAACACACTGGCAGTTATACTCTGGAACATTCTCACCCTCTGTTAACACACTGGCAGTTATACTCTGGAACATTCTCACCCTCTGTGTTAACACACTGGCAGTTATACTCTGGAACATTCTCACCCTCTGTGTTAACACACTGGCAGTTATACTCTGGAACATTCTCACCCTCTGTTAACACACTGGCAGTTATACTCTGGAACATTCTCACCCTCTGTGTTAACACACTGGCAGTTATACTCTGGAACATTCTCACCCTCTGTGTTAACACACTGGCAGTTATACTCTGGAACATTCTCACCCTCTGTGTTAACACACTGGCAGTTATACTCTGGAACATTCTCACCCTCTGTGTTAACACACTGGCAGTTATACTCTGGAACATTCTCACCCTCTGTGTTAACACACTGGCAGTTATACTCTGGAACATTCTCACCCTCTGTTAACACACTGGCAGTTATACTCTGGAACATTCTCACCCTCTGTGTTAACACACTGGCAGTTATACTCTGGAACATTCTCACCCTCTGTGTTAACACACTGGCAGTTATACTCTGGAACATTCTCACCCTCTGTTAACACACTGGCAGTTATACTCTGGAACATTCTCACCCTCTGTTAACACACTGGCAGTTATACTCTGGAACATTCTCACCCTCTGTGTTAACACACTGGCAGTTATACTCTGGAACATTCTCACCCTCTGTGTTAACACACTGGCAGTTATACTCTGGAACATTCTCACCCTCTGTGTTAACACACTGGCAGTTATACTCTGGAACATTCTCACCCTCTGTTAACACACTGGCAGTTATACTCTGGAACATTCTCACCCTCTGTGTTAACACACTGGCAGTTATACTCTGGAACATTCTCACCCTCTGTGTTAACACACTGGCAGTTATACTCTGGAACATTCTCACCCTCTGTGTTAACACACTGGCAGTTATACTCTGGAACATTCTCACCCTCTGTGTTAACACACTGGCAGTTATACTCTGGAACATTCTCACCCTCTGTGTTAACACACTGGCAGTTATACTCTGGAACATTCTCACCCTCTGTCTTAACACACTGGCAGTTATACTCTGGAACATTCTCACCCTCTGTGTTAACACACTGGCAGTTATACTCTGGAACATTCTCACCCTCTGTTAACACACTGGCAGTTATACTCTGGAACATTCTCACCCTCTGTGTTAACACACTGGCAGTTATACTCTGGAACATTCTCACCCTCTGTTAACACACTGGCAGTTATACTCTGGAACATTCTCACCCTCTGTTAACACACTGGCAGTTATAGTCTGGAACATTCTCACCCTCTGTGTTAACACACTGGCAGTTATACTCTGGAACATTCTCACCCTCTGTGTTAACACACTGGCAGTTATACTCTGGAACATTCTCACCCTCTGTGTTAACACACTGGCAGTTATAGTCTGGAACATTCTCATCCTCTGTGTTAACACACTGGCAGTTATACTCTGGAACATTCTCACCCTCTGTTAACACACTGGAACATTCTCACCCTCTGTGTTAACACACTGGCAGTTATAGTCTGGAACATTCTCACCCTCTGTGTTAACACACTGGAACATTCTCACCCTCTGTGTTAACACACTGGAACATTCTCACCCTCTGTGATAACACACTGGAACATTCTCACCCTCTGTGTTAACACACTGGAACATTCTCACCCTCTGTGTTAACACACTGGAACATTCTCACCCTCTGTGTTAACACACTGGAACATTCCCACCCTCTGTGTTAACACACTGGAACATTCTCACCCTCTGTGTTAACACACTGGAACATTCTCACCCTCTGTTATAACACACTGGAACATTCTCACCCTCTGTGTTAACACACTGGAACATTCTCACCCTCTGTGTTAACACACTGGCAGTTATAGTCTGGAACATTCTCACCCTCTGTGTTAACACAGTGGCAGTTATAGTCTGGAACATTCTCACCCTCTTTGTTAACACACTGGAACATTCTCACCCTCTGTGTTAACACACTGGAACATTCTCACCCTCTGTGTTAACACACTGGAACATTCTCACCCTCTGTTATAACACACTGGAACATTCTCACCCTCTGTGTTAACACACTGGAACATTCTCACCCTCTGTGATAACACACTGGAACATTCTCACCCTCTGTGTTAACACACTGGAACATTCTCACCCTCTGTGTTAACACACTGGAACATTCTCACCCTCTGTGATAACACACTGGAACATTCTCACCCTCTGTGTTAACACACTGGAACATTCTCACCCTCTGTGTTAACACACTGGAACATTCCCACCCTCTGTGTTAACACACTGGAACATTCTCACCCTCTGTGATAACACACTGGAAGTTATATTCTGGAACATTCTCACCCTCTGTGTTAACACACTGGAACATTCTCACCCTCTGTGTTAACACACTGGAACATTCTCACCCTCTGTGTTAACACACTGGAACATTCTCACCCTCTGTGTTAACACACTGGAACATTCTGACCCTCTGTGTTAACACACTGGAACATTCTCACCCTCTGTGTTAACACACTGGAACATTCTGACCCTCTGTGTTAACACAGTGGCAGTTATAGTCTGGAACAGGACCAGTCGTTGAAGTGTAATTAAAACTCTACTCACTGTATTTTCACAGTACTTAACTTACCATCTGTAAGAGGATAATCTCTTGTGAAGTCTAGTTTAATCAGGACAAACATAACCTTCTGTCACCCGGTGTGAGGTAAATGAGAGTTCTCTCCGTCGTCCACTTCCTTTCCTTCACCTAGCTAAATGTTTAATCAGCATCAGATGTGATTGAGATCACAGAGCCTTGTGGGAGCTGAGAACACATCGTTAGGTGAACCAGCGCTTTAGTCGACTCTGTATCAGTCTGATAACAGCAGGTCATTAGAGAGAAAAGCTCTGTTTTGTTCCGGGTGTTTCACAACTGTTGCTGCTGTCGCTGTTCAAACTCTTTTTACCCTGCAATGACCTTCTGCGTTTCCCAAAATGGCACCCTATTCCCTATATAGTGCACTACTTTTGACCCTATAGGCCCTGGTCAAAAGTAGTGCACTATATAGGGAATAGGGTGGTATTTGGAACACCCAGTGTGTTTCTCCTTGATAGTCTCCCTGTCGATAGGCCTGTTGCATGAGGTCTGATATACAGTATGGTGAGGATATCTTGTTGTGGTCTGACATCAGTCTGATATACAGTATGGTGAGGATATCTTGTGGTCTGACATCAGTCTGATATACAGTATGGTGAGGATATCTTGTTGTAGTCTGACATCAGTCTGATATACAGTATGGTGAGGATATCTTGTTGTGGTCTGACATCAGTCTGATATACAGTATGGTGAGGATATCTTGTTGTGGTCTGACATCAGTCTGATATACAGTATGGTGAGGATATCTTGTTGTGGTCTGACATCAGTCTGATATACAGTATGGTGAGGATATCTTGTTGTGGTCTGACATCAGTCTGATATACATTATGGTGAGGATATCTTGTTGTGGTCTGACATCAGTCTGATATACAGTATGGTGAGGATATCTTGTTGTGGTCTGACATCAGTCTGATATACAGTATGGTGAGGATATCTTCTTGTGGTCTGACATCAGTCTGATATACAGTATGGTGAGGATATCTTGTGGTCTGACATCAGTCTGATATACAGTATGGTGAGGATATCTTGTTGTAGTCTGACATCGGTATGGTGAGGATATCTTGTTGTGGTCTGACATCAGTCTGATATACAGTATGGTGAGGATATCTTGTTGTGGTCTGACATCAGTCTGATATACAGTATGGTGAGGATATCTTGTTGTGGTCTGACATCAGTCTGATATACAGTATGGTGAGGATATCTTGTTGTGGTCTGACATCAGTCTGATATACAGTATGGTGAGGATATCTTGTTGTGGTCTGATGCCGTCCGCCACAGGCCTCTCTCATGTTCTACCACATGAGTATCTGTAAATAATCCTGCCTCAGTTTCAGTTTACACATACACCTATCAGATACATCCATGTTCCATCGTCTTGTATATTCTACCATTCAGTTTACAACTATAATTCCTGGAATTATTGACGTTCTTGGAATATACCGGAGTTCTTGACAGATTCACTGTATGCATGTATTTATCTGCCCAGGAGGTGTTTATTTCAAATCAAACTATGTTACACACCTAGCGCAATGGGATTACTGGCTAGCGCAATGGGATTACTGGCTAGCGCAATGGGATTACTGGCTAGCGCAATGGGATTACTGGCTAGCGCAATGGGATTACTGGCTAGCGCAATGGGATTACTGGCTAGCGCAATGGGATTACTGGCTAGCGCAATGGGATTACTGGCTAGCGCAATGGGATTACTGGCTAGCGCTGGGATTACTGGCTAGCGCAATGGGATTACTGGCTAGCGCAATGGGATTACTGGCTAGCGCAATGGGATTACTGCCTAGCGCAATGGGATTACTGGCTAGCGCAATGGGATTACTGGCTAGCACAATTGTATTACTGGTTAGCACAATGGGTTTACTGGCTAGCACAATTGTATTACTGGTTAGCACAATGGGTTTACTGGCAGTTAGTGTTGAACACAACAGACCCGTCTGTCTGCCTGCCTGTCTTCCTGCCTGTATGTCTTCCTGCTTCCGTCTTCCTTTCTTTCAGCCTGCCTAACTGTCTGCCTGTCTTTCTCCCTGCCTGCCCGTCTCCCTGCCTGTCTTCCTGTCTGCCTGCCTGCTTTTCTTTCTGCCTGCATGCCTGTCTTCCTGCCTACCCATCTCCCTGCCTGTCTGTC
>NW_025550384.1:0-37500 GCF_905237065.1 Salmo salar | reverse complement strand
GTTTGAGGATGTAAGGTTTAGTAATAAGGGGAAGAGACTGTTTCAGGATGTGAGGTTTAGTAATAAGGGGAAGAGACTGTTTCAGGATGTAAGGTTTAGTAATAAGGGGAAGAGACTGTTTCAGGATGTAAGGTTTAGTAATAAGGGGAAGAGACTGTTTCAGGATGTGAGGTTTAGTAATAAGGGGAAGAGACTGTTTCAGGATGCTCTATGTGAGGTTTAGTAATAAGGTGAAGAGACTGTTTCAGGATGTAAGGTTTAGTAATAAGGTGAAGAGACTGTTTCAGGATGCTCTATGTGAGGTTTAGTAATAAGGGGAAGAGACTGTTTCAGGATGCTCTATGTGAGGTTTAGTAATAAGGTGAAGAGACTGTTTCAGGATGCTCTATGTGAGGTTTAGTAATAAGGGGAAGAGACTGTTTCAGGATGTAAGGTTTAGTAATAAGGGGAAGAGACTGTTTCAGGATGTGAGGTTTAGTAATAAGGTGAAGAGACTGTTTCAGGATGCTCTATGTGAGGTTTAGTAATAAGGGGAAGAGACTGTTTCAGGATGCTCTATGTGAGGTTTAGTAATAAGGGGAAGAGACTGTTTCAGGATGTAAGGTTTAGTAATAAGGGGAAGAGACTGTTTCAGGATGTGAGGTTTAGTAATAAGGGGAAGAGACTGTTTCAGGATGCTCTATGTGAGGTTTAGTAATAAGGGGAAGAGACTGTTTCAGGATGTGAGGTTTAGTAATAAGGTGAAGAGACTGTTTCAGGATGTGAGGTTTAGTAATAAGGGGAAGAGACTGTTTCAGGATGTGAGGTTTAGTAATAAGGTGAAGAGACTGTTTCAGGATGTAAGGTTTAGTAATAAGGGGAAGAGACTGTTTCAGGATGCTCTATGTGAGGTTTAGTAATAAGGGGAAGAGACTGTTTCAGGATGTGAGGTTTAGTAATAAGGGGAAGAGACTGTTTCAGGATGCTCTATGTGAGGTTTAGTAATAAGGGGAAGAGACTGTTTCAGGATGTGAGGTTTAGTAATAAGGGGAAGAGACTGTTTCAGGATGCTCTATGTGAGGTTTAGTAATAAGGGGAAGAGACTGTTTCAGGATGTGAGGTTTAGTAATAAGGGGAAGAGACTGTTTCAGGATGTGAGGTTTAGTAATAAGGTGAAGAGACTGTTTCAGGATGCTCTATGTGAGGTTTAGTAATAAGGTGAAGAGACTGTTTCAGGATGCTCTATGTGAGGTTTAGTAATAAGGGGAAGAGACTGTTTCAGGATGTGAGGTTTAGTAATAAGGGGAAGAGACTGTTTCAGGATGTAAGGTTTAGTAATAAGGGGAAGAGACTGTTTCAGGATGCTCTATGTGAGGTTTAGTAATAAGGTGAAGAGACTGTTTCAGGATGCTCTATGTGAGGTTTAGTAATAAGGTGAAGAGACTGTTTCAGGATGCTCTATGTGAGGTTTAGTAATAAGGTGAAGAGACTGTTTCAGGATGTGAGGTTTAGTAATAAGGGGAAGAGACTGTTTCAGGATGTAAGGTTTAGTAATAAGGGGAAGAGACTGTTTCAGGATGTAAGGTTTAGTAATAAGGTGAAGAGACTGTTTCAGGATGCTCTATGTGAGGTTTAGTAATAAGGGGAAGAGACTGTTTCAGGATGCTCTATGTGAGGTTTAGTAATAAGGGGAAGAGACTGTTTCAGGATGTAAGGTTTAGTAATAAGGGGAAGAGACTGTTTCAGGATGTGAGGTTTAGTAATAAGGGGAAGAGACTGTTTCAGGATGTAAGGTTTAGTAATAAGGGGAAGAGACTGTTTCAGGATGTGAGGTTTAGTAATAAGGGGAAGAGACTGTTTCAGGATGCTCTATGTGAGGTTTAGTAATAAGGTGAAGAGACTGTTTCAGGATGTGAGGTTTAGTAATAAGGGGAAGAGACTGTTTCAGGATGCTCTATGTGAGGTTTAGTAATAAGGTGAAGAGACTGTTTCAGGATGTAAGGTTTAGTAATAAGGTGAAGAGACTGTTTCAGGATGCTCTATGTGAGGTTTAGTAATAAGGGGAAGAGACTGTTTCAGGATGCTCTATGTGAGGTTTAGTAATAAGGGGAAGAGACTGTTTCAGGATGTGAGGTTTAGTAATAAGGTGAAGAGACTGTTTCAGGATGCTCTATGTGAGGTTTAGTAATAAGGTGAAGAGACTGTTTCAGGATGTAAGGTTTAGTAATAAGGGGAAGAGACTGTTTCAGGATGTGAGGTTTAGTAATAAGGTGAAGAGACTGTTTCAGGATGCTCTATGTAAGGTTTAGTAATAAGGTGAAGAGACTGTTTCAGGATGTAAGGTTTAGTAATAAGGGGAAGAGACTGTTTCAGGATGCTCTATGTGAGGTTTAGTAATAAGGTGAAGAGACTGTTTCAGGATGTAAGGTTTAGTAATAAGGTGAAGAGACTGTTTCAGGATGTAAGGTTTAGTAATAAGGTGAAGAGACTGTTTCAGGATGCTCTATGTGAGGTTTAGTAATAAGGTGAAGAGACTGTTTCAGGATGTAAGGTTTAGTAATAAGGTGAAGAGACTGTTTCAGGATGTAAGGTTTAGTAATAAGGTGAAGAGACTGTTTCAGGATGCTCTATGTGAGGTTTAGTAATAAGGTGAAGAGACTGTTTCAGGATGTGAGGTTTAGTAATAAGGTGAAGAGACTGTTTCAGGATGTAAGGTTTAGTAATAAGGTGAAGAGACTGTTTCAGGATGCTCTATGTGAGGTTTAGTAATAAGGGGAAGAGACTGTTTCAGGATGTGAGGTTTAGTAATAAGGGGAAGAGACTGTTTCAGGATGTAAGGTTTAGTAATAAGGGGAAGAGACTGTTTCAGGATGTGAGGTTTAGTAATAAGGTGAAGAGACTGTTTCAGGATGCTCTATGTGAGGTTTAGTAATAAGGGGAAGAGACTGTTTCAGGATGTGAGGTTTAGTAATAAGGTGAAGAGACTGTTTCAGGATGTAAGGTTTAGTAATAAGGGGAAGAGACTGTTTCAGGATGTAAGGTTTAGTAATAAGGGGAAGAGACTGTTTCAGGATGTGAGGTTTAGTAATAAGGGGAAGAGACTGTTTCAGGATGTGAGGTTTAGTAATAAGGGGAAGAGACTGTTTCAGGATGTAAGGTTTAGTAATAAGGGGAAGAGACTGTTTCAGGATGCTCTATGTGAGGTTTAGTAATAAGGGGAAGAGACTGTTTCAGGATGCTCTATGTGAGGTTTAGTAATAAGGTGAAGAGACTGTTTCAGGATGTGAGGTTTAGTAATAAGGGGAAGAGACTGTTTCAGGATGCTCTATGTGAGGTTTAGTAATAAGGTGAAGAGACTGTTTCAGGATGCTCTATGTGAGGTTTAGTAATAAGGTGAAGAGACTGTTTCAGGATGCTCTATGTGAGGTTTAGTAATAAGGGGAAGAGACTGTTTCAGGATGTGAGGTTTAGTAATAAGGGGAAGAGACTGTTTCAGGATGTAAGGTTTAGTAATAAGGGGAAGAGACTGTTTCAGGATGTGAGGTTTAGTAATAAGGTGAAGAGACTGTTTCAGGATGTAAGGTTTAGTAATAAGGTGAAGAGACTGTTTCAGGATGCTCTATGTGAGGTTTAGTAATAAGGGGAAGAGACTGTTTCAGGATGTGAGGTTTAGTAATAAGGGGAAGAGACTGTTTCAGGATGTAAGGTTTAGTAATAAGGTGAAGAGACTGTTTCAGGATGTAAGGTTTAGTAATAAGGGGAAGAGACTGTTTCAGGATGCTCTATGTGAGGTTTAGTAATAAGGGGAAGAGACTGTTTCAGGATGTAAGGTTTAGTAATAAGGGGAAGAGACTGTTTCAGGATGTAAGGTTTAGTAATAAGGGGAAGAGACTGTTTCAGGATGCTCTATGTGAGGTTTAGTAATAAGGGGAAGAGACTGTTTCAGGATGTGAGGTTTAGTAATAAGGTGAAGAGACTGTTTCAGGATGCTCTATGTGAGGTTTAGTAATAAGGTGAAGAGACTGTTTCAGGATGTAAGGTTTAGTAATAAGGGGAAGAGACTGTTTCAGGATGTGAGGTTTAGTAATAAGGGGAAGAGACTGTTTCAGGATGTGAGGTTTAGTAATAAGGTGAAGAGACTGTTTCAGGATGCTCTATGTGAGGTTTAGTAATAAGGTGAAGAGACTGTTTCAGGATGCTCTATGTGAGGTTTAGTAATAAGGGGAAGAGACTGTTTCAGGATGTAAGGTTTAGTAATAAGGGGAAGAGACTGTTTCAGGATGCTCTATGTGAGGTTTAGTAATAAGGGGAAGAGACTGTTTCAGGATGCTCTATGTGAGGTTTAGTAATAAGGGGAAGAGACTGTTTCAGGATGCTCTATGTAAGGTTTAGTAATAAGGGGAAGAGACTGTTTCAGGATGTAAGGTTTAGTAATAAGGTGAAGAGACTGTTTCAGGATGTAAGGTTTAGTAATAAGGGGAAGAGACTGTTTCAGGATGCTCTATGTGAGGTTTAGTAATAAGGTGAAGAGACTGTTTCAGGATGCTCTATGTGAGGTTTAGTAATAAGGGGAAGAGACTGTTTCAGGATGTGAGGTTTAGTAATAAGGTGAAGAGACTGTTTCAGGATGCTCTATGTGAGGTTTAGTAATAAGGTGAAGAGACTGTTTCAGGATGCTCTATGTGAGGTTTAGTAATAAGGGGAAGAGACTGTTTCAGGATGTAAGGTTTAGTAATAAGGGGAAGAGACTGTTTCAGGATGTAAGGTTTAGTAATAAGGTGAAGAGACTGTTTCAGGATGTGAGGTTTAGTAATAAGGGGAAGAGACTGTTTCAGGATGTGAGGTTTAGTAATAAGGGGAAGAGACTGTTTCAGGATGTAAGGTTTAGTAATAAGGGGAAGAGACTGTTTCAGGATGCTCTATGTGAGGTTTAGTAATAAGGGGAAGAGACTGTTTCAGGATGTAAGGTTTAGTAATAAGGGGAAGAGACTGTTTCAGGATGCTCTATGTGAGGTTTAGTAATAAGGTGAAGAGACTGTTTCAGGATGCTCTATGTGAGGTTTAGTAATAAGGTGTTGAACATCTCGATGCTGATTGTTAGGCCTTTCCTCATGATGTACTTGTTTTAATCACGTTAAACTCTGTTCACACCTAGGACCCTAATCTCTCTCTCACACTGTGATGTGGCTTTGGGGGGGTTACTTTACCTGGAGTTTCCCTCAGATGTAACTCACAGATGGGGTGGGAATGCCTAATGCTGAGACAAGTTTCCTCTGGAACAGCTCTTTGGGAATGTCCTGTGAAAGTGTCTGTGTGTGTGTGTGTGTGTGTGTGTGTGTGTGTGTGTGTGTGTGTGGTGTGTGGTGTGTGGTGTGTGTGTGTGTGTGTGTGTGTGTGTGTGTCTGCGCCTGTCTCACCTCAGTTGCTCCCAGTGTGTCTCAACAAGTCGTCAGTTTGTTTGGGAAATCAGCTCTGACAAAAACAGGAAACTCTAAAAAGCAGGTTGTTAATGTCACAACACTGAGTGTGTGTGGTGTGAGTGAGTATGAGTGTGTGTGTGTGTGGATGCAATAGGGTCCTTCCTTTGTAAAGACAGTCTGATGCTTGTCTCTTAGTGGTGCTGAGTCAGAGAATGAGACTGGTAACGTGGCGGCAGGGCTGGAGCGTGTGTGTAAGGTGTGTGTGTGTGTGTGTATGCGGCCCAGCTCTAATTGCTGACTGTTCCAGTGATTCCTCCGTTAAGCAGCTGTGGATAATTTCATTAGAGAGGTCAGGACAACGCTACCTGCTAATCCAGGTCCTAATCACACACCAAGAACACGTCTTCTGACTGTGTGTCTACGTATGAACACCATGCTTAGTCAGTAAGGGAATAGGGCTTTCTGTTGCAATTTACACATTATATGACTTCTCATATTTAGGCTGATTACTAAATTAATGCAGTGTTTAAAATATGGATAGTTGTCTTTCTTTTATGAGAATGTATAGGGAAGTTAGCATAATTTCCAGAGTTTAGTCGAGACAGGATCATAATCTCCAGAGTTTAGTCTAGACAGGATCATAATCTCCAGAGTATAGTCTAGACAGGACCGTAATCTCCAGAGTTTAGTCTAGACAGGATCATAATCTCCAGAGTTTAGTCTAGACAGGATCATAATCTCCAGAGTTTAGTCTAGACAGGACCGTCATCTCCAGAGTTTAGTTTAGTCTAGACAGGACCGTAATCTCTGGGGGTTTAGTCTAGACAGGATCATAATCTCCAGAGTTTAGTCTAGACAGGACCGTAATAGCCAGAGTTTAGTTTAGTCTAGACAGGACCGTAATCTCTGGGGGTTTAGTCTAGACAGGATCATAATCTCCAGAGTTTAGTCTAGACAGGACCGTAATCTCCAGAGTTTAGTCTAGACAGGACCATCATCTCCAGAGTTTAGTCTAGACAGGATCATAATAGTGGAAGAGAAAGTATAGAGGCATTTGAAGATCACAGTGAGTTGACTGTAACTTTATCTCCTTTCTATTCCAGTGTGTCTGTGAGAGAGATGGGAAGTCTAGACATTCAGTCTGGCAGAGTCCTCTTTAATCCACCCTCTGTGTTTCCAGACAGTCTCCAGTGTGTCTGTATTCAACATGATGGTGCTTTATATCTCTGAGCAGATTGAGGAGAGTCCGTCTGTAAAGGAGGTGTTGAACTGGGAGGCTCTGTGTGTCTGTCCGTCTGTAAAGGAGGTGTTGAACTGGGAGACTCTGTGTGTCTGTCCGTCTGTAAAGGAGGTGTTGAACTGGGAGACTCTGTGTGTCTGTAAAGGAGGTGTTGAACTGGGAGACTCTGTGTGTCTGTCCGTCTGTAAAGGAGGTGTTGAACTGGGAGACTCTGTGTGTCTGTCCGTCTGTAAAGGAGGTGTTGAACTGGGAGACTCTGTGTGTCTGTAAAGGAGGTGTTGAACTGGGAGACTCTGTGTGTCTGTAAAGGAGGTGTTGAACTGGGAGACTCTGTGTGTCTGTAAAGGAGGTGTTGAACTGGGAGACTCTGTGTGTCTGTCCGTCTGTAAAGGAGGTGTTGAACTGGGAGACTCTGTGTGTCTGTGTGTCTGTAAAGGAGGTGTTGAACTGGGAGACTCTGTGTGTCTGTCCGTCTGTAAAGGAGGTGTTGAACTGGGAGACTCTGTGTGTCTGTCCGTCTGTAAAGGAGGTGTTGAACTGGGAGGCTCTGTGTGTCTGTCCGTCTGTAAAGGAGGTGTTGAACTGGGAGGCTCTGTGTGTCTGTCCGTCTGTAAAGGAGGTGTTGAACTGGGAGGCTCTGTGTGTCTGTCCGTCTGTAAAGGAGGTGTTGAACTGGGAGACTCTGTGTGTCTGTCCGTCTGTAAAGGAGGTGTTGAACTGGGAGCTGGGAGACTCTGTGTGTCTGTCCGTCTGTAAAGGAGGTGTTGAACTGGGAGACTCTGTGTGTCTGTCCGTCTGTAAAGGAGGTGTTGAACTGGGAGACTCTGTGTGTCTGTCCGTCTGTAAAGGAGGTGTTGAACTGGGAGGCTCTGTGTGTCTGTCCGTCTGTAAAGGAGGTGTTGAACTGGGAGGCTCTGTGTGTCTGTCCGTCTGTAAAGGAGGTGTTGAACTGGGAGGCTCTGTGTGTCTGTCCGTCTGTAAAGGAGGTGTTGAACTGGGAGACTCTGTGTGTCTGTCCGTCTGTAAAGGAGGTGTTGAACTGGGAGGCTCTGTGTGTCTGTCCGTCTGTAAAGGAGGTGTTGAACTGGGAGACTCTGTGTGTCTGTCCGTCTGTAAAGGAGGTGTTGAACTGGGAGACTCTGTGTGTCTGTGTGTCTGTAAAGGAGGTGTTGAACTGGGAGGCTCTGTGTGTCTGTCCGTCTGTAAAGGAGGTGTTGAACTGGGAGGCTCTGTGTGTCTGTCCGTCTGTAAAGGAGGTGTTGAACTGGGAGGCTCTGTGTGTCTGTCCGTCTGTAAAGGAGGTGTTGAACTGGGAGGCTCTGTGTGTCTGTAAAGGAGGTGTTGAACTGGGAGGCTCTGTGTGTCTGTCCGTCTGTAAAGGAGGTGTTGAACTGGGAGGCTCTGTGTGTCTGTCCGTCTGTAAAGGAGGTGTTGAACTGGGAGACTCTGTGTGTCTGTGTGTCTGTAAAGGAGGTGTTGAACTGGGAGGCTCTGTGTGTCTGTCCGTCTGTAAAGGAGGTGTTGAACTGGGAGACTCTGTGTGTCTGTCCGTCTGCTGAAGGGACACAGAGGACCACTTGCTGTTCTCACGATGCCCACTAAAGCTAAACATGTATCAGCTATTCTGTCTGTACTGCAGAAGAGCTTCTCCTCTAGGAACAACTAGGTTTTATCTCTGTCCAGTCACCAGTCTGAAACGAGCCAGGCAACAGTACAGTCTAGGGTTCGGCCCCACACTAAAGCACTAACGAATGGAAACATCTGTTTGACTAGAGGCCTGGCGAGTTGAAGCAGCGCTCTGTATTTCTCCCAGGGACATGTCAGGGCTATGGTCTATAAAACCCCTCTTCCTCTGTCACAAGACCCTGCTCTCTGCTCAGCCAGGTGGAGAAACCACCTCCTCTTCCTCTGTCACAACGACCCTGCTCTCTGCTCAGCCAGGTGGAGAAACCACCTCCTCTTCCTCTGTCACGAAGACCCTGCTCTCTGCTCAGCCAGGTGGAGAAACCACCTCCTCTTCCTCTGTCACGAAGACCCTGCTCTCTGCTCAGCCAGGTGGAGAAACCACCTCCTCTTCCTCTGTCACGAAGACCCTGCTCTCTGCTCAGCCAGGTGGAGAAACCACCTCCTCTTCCTCTGTCACGAAGACCCTGCTCTCTGCTCAGCCAGGTGGAGAAACCACCTCCTCTTCCTCTGTCACGAAGACCCTGCTCTCTGCTCAGCCAGGTGGAGAAACCACCTCCTCTTCCTCTGTCACAAGACCCTGCTCTCTGCTCAGCCAGGTGGAGAAACCACCTCCTCTTCCTCTGTCACGAAGACCCTGCTCTCTGCTCAGCCAGGTGGAGAAACCACCTCCTCTTCCTCTGTCACGAAGACCCTGCTCTCTGCTCAGCCAGGTGGAGAAACCACCTCCTCTTCCTCTGTCACAAGACCCTGCTCTCTGCTCAGCCAGGTGGAGAAACCACCTCCTCTTCCTCTGTCACAACGACCCTGCTCTCTGCTCAGCCAGGTGGAGAAACCACCTCCTCTTCCTCTGTCACGAAGACCCTGCTCTCTGCTCAGCCAGGTGGAGAAACCACCTCCTCTTCCTCTGTCACAACGACCCTGCTCTCTGCTCAGCCAGGTGGAGAAACCACCTCCTCTTCCTCTGTCACAACGACCCTGCTTCTTGTTAGGTCTGTTAACTCCTAGTTAGGCCTGTTAACTTCTTGTTAGGCCTGTTAACTTCTTGTTAGGCCTGTTAACTCCTAGTTAGGTCTGTTAACTCCTAGTTAGGCCTGTTAACTTCTTGTTAGGCCTGTTAACTTCTTGTTAGGCCTGTTAACTTCTTGTTAGGCCTGTTAACTTCTTGTTAGGCCTGTTAACTTCTTGTTAGGCCTGTTAACTCCTAGTTAGGCCTGTTAACTTCTTGTTAGGCCTGTTAACTTCTTGTTAGGCCTGTTAACTTCTTGTTAGGCCTGTTAACTTCTTGTTAGGCCTGTTAACTCCTAGTTAGGTCTGTTAACTCCTAGTTAGGCCTGTTAACTTCTAGTTAGGCCTGTTAACTCCTAGTTAGGTCTGTTAACTCCTAGTTAGGCCTGTTAACTTTTAGTTAGGCCTGTTAACTCCTAGTTAGGCCTGTTAACTCCTAGTTAGGCCTGTTAACTCCTAGTTAGCCTTGTTAACTCCTAGTTAGGCCTGTTAACTCCTAGTTAGGCCTGTTAACTCCTAGTTAGGCCTGTTAACTCCTAGTTAGGCCTGTTAACTTCTAGTTAGGCCTGTTAACTCCTAGTTAGGCCTGTTAACTCCTAGTTAGGCCTGTTAACTCCTAGTTAGGCCTGTTAACTTCTAGTTAGGCCTGTTAACTCCTAGTTAGGCCTGTTAACTCCTAGTTAGGCATGTTAACTCCTAGTTAGGCCTGTTAACTTCTAGTTAGGCCTGTTAACTTCTAGTTAGGCCTGTTAACTCCTAGTTAGGCCTGTTAACTCCTAGTTAGGCCTGTTAACTTCTAGTTAGGCCTGTTAACTCCCTAGTTAGGCCTGTTAACTCCTAGTTAGGCCTGTTAACTCCTAGTTAGGCCTGTTAACTCCTAGTTAGGCCTGTTAACTCCTAGTTAGGCCTGCTCACTTCTAGTTAGGCCTGTTAACTCCTAGTTAGGCCTGTTAACTCCTAGTTAGCAGGAAGTGGACCTGCTACTGTGCATTACCGCAGAAATGGAGGAGGCAAGTGGAAAGGGGAGAAGGTAACCAACTTGTCTGTCGGCCCTGCGTTAAAAACCAAAATAAGAAAGTACACCAGATTCATTTCAGGATAAAAAACAAATGGACAACTCCATCATACAGGTTTGAAAATAGTTGGGAGATTTTTAATGTACCGATTCCATGTCACATTGTTTATGAACTGATACATAAAACGTCGCTGACGTTTCCCTTTAACAGTGAGTTTTCCTTCCGAGGAAATGGCCTTGACCTGAGGTTACTACTGATACCTTCATGTATCTAACGTGTTCAGAGGTACACAGATACCGAGGTGAGGTAGAGGCCCAGGGGGCTGTTAAGGGAATCCATGACCCCTTCCTTTACTGCTAGGATGCTATTATAGATCACCTTGCTGACAGACATGCACTTCCTGTGTCTTGACTCAACTCTCCAAGGGTCGTCCCTGGGTCATGTGGTTGAACCAAACTCCCTTTCCTGTCCTTCTTCTCTAAATCAAGTCCATGTGAAAGAGTGCGGAGAGGGGAAGAGTGTTAGGGGTGGGTAGGACAGGTGGTTGTCTATACACTGTAAGATAGGGGCCCTGTGTGTGTCTGTTAGAGAGCAGGAAGCTCTGATTCATATAAGGGTCCCCAGTCCTCTCAGAATCCACCCATATGTTCCTCTGAAACGCTGGATGAAACAGATTATGTTAGTTCCACAGAGAAACGTTCTTTTGTCTTTCTGTTGTATCATCTTTTATCCCTGAATGAAAATGGCTTTTCTTCTACTATGAACAAAAACAACCAAAACACACTTTTCTTTATAAAACCCCCTAAAATGAGTCTAGAAACACCCCCTAAAATGAGTCTAGAAACACCCCCTAAAATGATGGTGGCTGTCTGGCTGTTTAAAATAGAGGAATCTGTGCTGTGTTTTATATGGAAGGCCTTGTTAACAAGGCTATGATTCACTCTCACACACACACACACACACACACACACACACACACCACCCTTTAGGGTCTGTGGGAGAAATCACATCTCTTGAATATAATGCTGTCCACCCAGTCCCTCCCTGGCCCCAGCGTGCACCATGGTCCTGTATACAGAGGAGGTGTAACAGACTTCAGTCTCACCATGGTCCTGTATACAGAGGAGGTGTAATAGACTTCAGTCTCACCACGGTCCTGTATACAGAGGAGGTGTAATAGACTTCAGTCTCACCATGGTCCTGTATACAGAGGAGGTGTAATAGACTTCAGTCTCACCATGGTCCTGTATACAGAGGAGGTGTAACAGACTTCAGTCTCACCACGGTCCTGTATACAGAGGAGGTGTAATAGACTTCAGTCTCACCACGGTCCTGTATACAGAGGAGGTGTAACAGACTTCAGTCTCACCATGGTCCTGTATACAGAGGAGGTGTAATAGACTTCAGTCTCACCATGGTCCTGTATACAGAGGAGGTGTAATAGACTTCAGTCTCACCATGGTCCTGTATACAGAGGAGGTGTAACAGACTTCAGTCTCACCATGGTCCTGTATACAGAGGAGGTGTAACAGACTTCAGTCTCACCATGGTCCTGTATACAGAGGAGGTGTAACAGACTTCAGTCTCACCATGGTCCTGTATACAGAGGAGGTGTAATAGACTTCAGTCTCACCATGGTCCTGTATACAGAGGAGGTGTAATAGACTTCAGTCTCACCATGGTCCTGCATACAGAGGAGGTGTAATAGACTTCATTCTCACCATGGTCCTGTATACAGAGGAGGTGTAACAGACTTCAGTCTCACCATGGTCCTGTATACAGAGGAGGTGTAACAGACTTCAGTCTCACCATGGTCCTGTATACAGAGGAGGTGTAATAGACTTCAGTCTCACCATGGTCCTGTATACAGAGGAGGTGTAACAGACTTCAGTCTCACCATGGTCCTGTATACAGAGGAGGTGTAACAGACTTCAGTCTCACCACGGTCCTGTATACAGAGGAGGTGTAATAGACTTCAGTCTCACCATGGTCCTGTATACAGAGGAGGTGTAATAGACTTCAGTCTCACCATGGTCCTGTATACAGAGGAGGTGTAATAGACTTCAGTCTCACCACGGTCCTGTATACAGAGGAGGTGTAATAGACTTCAGTCTCACCATGGTCCTGTATACAGAGGAGGTGTAATAGACTTCAGTCTCACCACGGTCCTGTATACAGAGGAGGTGTAACAGACTTCAGTCTCACCATGGTCCTGTATACAGAGGAGGTGTAACAGACTTCAGTCTCACCATGGTCCTGTATACAGAGGAGGTGTAACAGACTTCAGTCTCACCATGGTCCTGTATACAGAGGAGGTGTAACAGACTTCAGTCTCACCATGGTCCTGTATACAGAGGAGGTGTAACAGACTTCAGTCTCACCATGGTCCTGTATACAGAGGAGGTGTAATAGACTTCAGTCTCACCATGGTCCTGTATACAGAGGAGGTGTAACAGACTTCAGTCTCACCACGGTCCTGTATACAGAGGAGGTGTAATAGACTTCAGTCTCACCATGGTCCTGTATACAGAGGAGGTGTAACAGACTTCAGTCTCACCATGGTCCTGTATACAGAGGAGGTGTAACAGACTTCAGTCTCACCATGGTCCTGTATACAGAGGAGGTGTAATAGACTTCAGTCTCACCATGGTCCTGTATACAGAGGAGGTGTAATAGACTTCAGTCTCACCATGGTCCTGCATACAGAGGAGGTGTAATAGACTTCATTCTCACCATGGTCCTGTATACAGAGGAGGTGTAACAGACTTCAGTCTCACCATGGTCCTGTATACAGAGGAGGTGTAACAGACTTCAGTCTCACCATGGTCCTGTATACAGAGGAGGTGTAATAGACTTCAGTCTCACCATGGTCCTGTATACAGAGGAGGTGTAACAGACTTCAGTCTCACCATGGTCCTGTATACAGAGGAGGTGTAACAGACTTCAGTCTCACCACGGTCCTGTATACAGAGGAGGTGTAATAGACTTCAGTCTCACCATGGTCCTGTATACAGAGGAGGTGTAATAGACTTCAGTCTCACCATGGTCCTGTATACAGAGGAGGTGTAATAGACTTCAGTCTCACCACGGTCCTGTATACAGAGGAGGTGTAATAGACTTCAGTCTCACCATGGTCCTGTATACAGAGGAGGTGTAATAGACTTCAGTCTCACCACGGTCCTGTATACAGAGGAGGTGTAACAGACTTCAGTCTCACCATGGTCCTGTATACAGAGGAGGTGTAACAGACTTCAGTCTCACCATGGTCCTGTATACAGAGGAGGTGTAACAGACTTCAGTCTCACCATGGTCCTGTATACAGAGGAGGTGTAACAGACTTCAGTCTCACCATGGTCCTGTATACAGAGGAGGTGTAATATACTTCAGTCTCACCATGGTCCTGTATACAGAGGAGGTGTAATAGACTTCAGTCTCACCTGACTGGTGTAACAGTTTGGAAGGACACACAGAAGAGACAACGGGGCTAATTATGTCCTCAGGGAAGAGCTGCCCTTTCTGGACATGTCTCAGGCCGCAGCAAACACACACACATCACACACATCTCCTCAGATACACCTAAACACACACACACACACACACACACACACATCTCCACACACACACACCTAAACAGTATCCGTTAACACATTGGGCTGTAGGGACTTCATATGAAGGGTTAACATATTAATACACAGCTGATTGGCTGGTTAATGGTATGACACTAACAATCGCTGTGTTTCTCCTCTATATCCTTCATATCTGTGTTGAATTCTGGGTAGGTTTTATCGTGTCACTAGAAGTTAGTTTTCACCATATGGATGGATGTTGACTCAACTCCTGTCTGTCATGTGGATGGATGGATGGACGGATGGATGGATGGATGGATGGATGGATGGACGGATGGATGGACGGATGGACGGACGGCTGGACGGATGGATGTTGACTCATAACACCTGTCCGTCATATGGACGGATGGATGGATGGATGGATGTTGACCCAACTCCTGTCTGTTATGTGGGGAGGGAATGCCAAGAGTGTGCAAAGCTGTCATCAAGGCAAATAAAGAAAAACCCTGGAATGAGTTGGTGTGTCCAAACATTTGACTGATTCTGTATATGTACATATCTACCTTGATTACCTCGTACCCCTGCACATGGACTCAGTACTGGTTCCTCTTGGATATAGCCAAGTTATTACCTCGTACCCCTCCACATGGACTCAGTACTGGTTCCTCTTGGATAAAGCCAAGTTATTACCTCGTACCCCTCCACATGGACTCAGTACTGGTTCCTCTTGGATAAAGCCAAGTTATTACCTCGTACCCCTCCACATGGACTCAGTACTGGTTCCTCTTGGATTTAGCCAAGTTATTACCTCGTACCCCTCCACATGGACTCAGTACTGGTTCCTCTTGGATAAAGCCAAGTTATTACCTCGTACCCCTCCACATGGACTCAGTACTGGTTCCTCTTGGATAAAGCCAACCTACAGTGTCTTATTGTATATTTATTCCTCGTTATTATTTTGTATTATATTTCTCTATGTTTCTCTCTGTATTGTTGAGAAGGGCCCTGTCAGGAAGCATTTCACTGTTACTCTACACCTGTTGTTTACAAAGCATGTAACAAATATGATTTGATTTGACTCATAACGTCTGTCCATCATATGTGTGTGGATGGATGGATATTGACTCATAACGTCTGTCCATCATATGTGTGTGGATGGATGGATATTGACTCATAACGTCTGTCCATCATATGTGTGTGGATGGATGGATATTGACTCATAACGTCTGTCCATCATATGTGTGTGGATGGATGGATATTGACTCATAACTTGTTCTCTTCAGTGTAGTTTTATTATAATGGTTGGTCAGGCTTCATATTGGTACAGTATGATTGGAAACACTCAGTAAATATTGTCTTGTAGTAAGTGAATTTGGAGGATATTTCTGTCTTCTTCAAAGCAAACATCTGGAAGTGATTGAACAGGCCTGTCTGTTATCTGCAGGTCCATTGGAATGGATGGAACCTGTATTTTTATGATGACTGAGATTGGGATGTTCATTTCCTGTTGGGAACAGATGACACACACAGCCCTCTCTCTCTGCATCACACACACACACACACACACACACACACACACACACACACACACACAGCCCTCTCTCTCTGCATCACTCACCTAGCTATCATCCAGCGTCTGTCTGTTTGGTCTAGCTCACAGATCATCCGTCCGTTCCTCGATGGGACATCACAACCTTCTGGCCGCTGTGTGTGTGTGTGTGTGTGTGTGTGTGTGTGTGTGTGTGTGTGTGTGTGTGTGTGTGTGTGTGTGTGTGTGTGTGTGTGTGTGTGTGTGTGTGTGTGTGTGTGTGTGTGTGTGTGTGTGTGTGTGTGTGTGTGTGTGTGTGTGTGTGTGTGTGTATATCATAGGGCTATTTTATCTCTTCTCTCAGTTTAAAAATAATCTATTTATCTCTCTCAATAGAAACAGCAGGCTTTGTTGGCTGATTGAAGAAACTGGGAAAACACACACTCACACACAGACACACACACACACACACACACACACACACACACACACACACACACACACACACACACACACAGCCTGTTTTACTTGCAGACGTGCCTGGCCAACGTGTGTGTGTTCCCATGTCTGGCAGTGCCCATTCTCCAGGTGGCTTGTGGCAGACTGGGGAGGAGGAGACTGGCAACATGGCAGCCATGCAGACAGACCCCCCCCTGAAGACCTGGGGAACATACACACAGCCAGTCAACCTGGAGGAGACAGACCCCCCCTGAAGACCTGGGGAACATACACACAGCCAGTCAACCTGGAGGAGAGGAGACAGACCCCCCCTGAAGACCTGGGGAACATACACACAGCCAGTCAACCTGGAGGAGAGGAGACAGACCCCCCCTGAAGACCTGGGGAACATACACACAGCCAGTCAACCTGGAGGAGACAGACCCCCCCTGAAGACCTGGGGAACATACACACAGCCAGTCAACCTGGAGGAGACAGACCCCCCCTGAAGACCTGGGGAACATACACACAGCCAGTCAACCTGGAGTAGACAGACCCCCCTGAAGACCTGGGGAACATACACACAGCCAGTCAACCTGGAGGAGAGGAGACAGACCCCCCCTGAAGACCTGGGGAACATACACACAGCCAGTCAACCTGGAGGAGACAGACCCCCCTGAAGACCTGGGGAACATACACACAGCCAGTCAACCTGGAGGAGAGGAGACAGACCCCCCCTGAAGACCTGGGGAACATACACACAGCCAGTCAACCTGGAGGAGACAGACCCCCCCTGAAGACCTGGGGAACATACACACAGCCAGTCAACCTGGAGGAGAGGAGACAGACCCCCCTGAAGACCTGGGGAACATACACACAGCCAAAATAGGGCCAGAGGCTCAGTCAGTGACTAACATTCCCTATGCAGGGCACTACTTTTGACCAGGGCCCATAGGGCACTGTATAGGGAGTAGGGTGCCATTTGGGATTCATTCTTTCCTGGAACCCCCTCGTCTGCCCCAGCAATTCCTTCCTCTCTCTGCTCCAGTCGCCCAGCCTCTCTCTCTCTACTCCAGTCACCCAGTCTCTCTCTCTCTACTCCAGTCACCCAGCCTCTCTCTCTCTACTCCAGTCATCCAGCCTCTCTCTCTCTACTCCAGTCACCCAGTCTCTCTCTCTCTCTACTCCAGTCACCCAGCCTCTCTCTCTCTACTCCAGTCACCCAGACTCTCTCTCTCTACTCCAGTCACCCAGCCTCTCTCTCTCTACTCCAGTCACCAAGCCTCTCTCCCTCTACTCCAGTCACCCAGCCTCTCTCTCTCTACTCCAGTCACCCAGCCTCTCTCTCTCTGCTCCAGAAGCCCAGTCTCTCTCTCTCTGCTCCAGTCTTCCAGACTCTCTCTCTCTACTCCAGTCACCCAGCCTCTCTCTCTCTACTCCAGTCACCCAGTCTCTCTCTCTCTGCTCCAGTCTTCCAGACTCTCTCTCTCTACTCCAGTCACCCAGTCTCTCTCTCTCTACTCCAGTCACCCAGCCTCTCTCTCTCTACTCCAGTCACCCAGTCTCTCTCTCTCTACTCGTCACCCAGTCTCTCTCTCTCTCTCCCTCCAGAAGCCCAGCCTCTCTCTCTCTGCTCCAGTCGCCCAGTCTCTCTCTCTCTCTCTCCCTCCAGAAGCCCAGCCTCTCTGTCTGTGTGTACCAGACTCAGCTGTGTTGGGATCGCTCCGTATGCCTGACTGACTGGCCATCTGCCGGACAAACTGGGCTCAACTGGATCCTAGTGAGACGGAGAGAGAGAGAGGGGGAGAGAGGGGGAGAGAGATGGGGAAGAGTGGGAGGATGATGAAGAGAGAGAATTCAGGCCACATGACTCTTATCTGCTGTTCTGCCTGCTTTATCAGCCAGGAAGGGCAGCTTGACTTCACTGCCCTTGGTGTGTTCACACTTTGAGGTTAGATCACTCCAAACTCCTGTCCTGTATGTGAGGATGGAACACTCCTGTCCTGGCCTGTCTGTGAGGTTAGAACACTCCTGTCCTGGCCTGTCTGTAAGGTTAGAACACTCCTGTCCTGGCCTGTCTGTGAGGTTAGAACACTCCTGTCCTGGCCTGTCTGTGAGGTTAGAACACTCCTGTCCTGGCCTGTCTGTGAGGTTAGAACACTCCTGTCCTGGCCTGTCTGTGAGGTTAGAACACTCCTGTCCTGGCCTGTCTGTGAGGTTAGAACACTCCTGTCCTGGCCTGTCTGTGAGGTTAGAACACTCCTGTCCTGGCCTGTCTGTGAGGTTAGAACACTCCTGTCCTGGCCTGTCTGTGAGGTTAGAACACTCCTGTCCTGGCCTGTCTGTGAGGTTAGAACACTCCTGTCCTGGCCTGTCTGTGAGGTTAGAACACTCCTGTCCTGGCCTGTCTGTGAGGTTGAAACACTCGTGTCCTGGCCTGTCTGTGCCTCCTTTTGGCTCTCCTCGTCTGTTGTCCGCATCATGTACATGACATTTTCTATTCATGGCTGATTCACTGGCTACATGCTGATCTCATATTTCACACAGAGAAAGAGGATTCTCTGTCCATTATCAGTGGTAAACCATAAACTCAGTGCCACCAGTATGTATAGCAAATCAATGTTTGTATTGAGATAACTGTATACTGGATGACCAGTGGAGGCTCCCCAGAGGAGGAAGGGGAGGACGATCCTCGTCAGGGAATTATTATGATTTTTTTTAAATATATTCACATCACCAAGTAACTGATTAAAACACACAGTTTTGGAATGAAGGTCTACATTAGCCTCAGCAGCACTCTGCAGGGTAGCAACATGGTGTAGCCGGAGGACAGCTAGTTTCCGTCCTCCTCTGGGTACATTGACTTCAATACAAAACCTAGGAGGCTCATGGTTCTCACCCCCTTCCGTAGACTTACACAGTAATTATGACAACTTCCGGAGGATGTCCTCCAACCTATCAGAGCTCTTGCAGCATGAACTGACATGTTGTCCACCCAATCAAAGGATCATATCATTAATCTAGTACTGAAAGCATAAGCTACAGCTAGCTAGCACTGCGTAGCACTGCAGTGGTGAGACACCATCCTGACTGTTTGCATCACTGCCTGGTACGGCAACTGCTCGGCCTCCGACCGCAAGGCACTATGAGGGTAGTGCGTACGGCCCAGTACATCACTAGGGCCAAGCTTCCTGCCATCCAAGATCTCTATACCAGGCGGTGTCAGAGGAAGGCCCTAAAAATTGTCAGACTCCTGCCACCCTAGTCATAGACTGTTCTCTCTGCTACCGCATGGCAAGTGGTACCGGAGCGCCAAGTCTAGGTCCAAGAGGTTCCCAAACCGCTTCTACCCCCCCAAGCCATAAGACTCCTGAACATCTAATCAAATGGCTACCCAGATTATTTGCATTACCCCCCCCCACCCCCCACCGCCCTTACATTGCTGCTACTCTCTGTCATTATCTATGCATAGTCACTTTAATAAATCTACCTACATGTACATATTACCTCAATTACCTCGACTAACCGGTGTCCCCGCACATTGACTCTCTACCGGTACCCCCTGTATATAGTCTCCATATTGACTCTGTACCGGTACCCCCTGTATATAGTCTCCATATTGACTCTGTACCGGTACCCCCCTGTATATAGTCTCCATATTGACTCTCTACCGGTACCCCCTGTATATAGTCTCCATATTGACTCTCTACCGGTACCCCCCTGTATATAGTCTCCATATTGACTCTGTACCGGTACCCCCTGTATATAGTCTCCATATTGACTCTCTACCGGTACCCCCTGTATATAGTCTCCATATTGACTCTGTACCGGTACCCCCCTGTATATAGTCTCCACATTGACTCTGTACCGGTACCCCCTGTATATAGTCTCCATATTGACTCTGTACCGGTACCCCCTGTATATAGTCTCCATATTGACTCTGTACCGGTACCCCCTGTATATAGTCTCCATATTGACTCTCTACCGGGTACCCCCCTGTATATAGTCTCCATATTGACTCTGTACCGGTACCCCCTGTATATAGTCTCCACATTGACTCTCTACCGGTACCCCCTGTATATAGTCTCCATATTGACTCTGTACCGGTACCCCCTGTATATAGTCTCCACATTGACTCTGTACCAGTACCCCCTGTATATAGTCTCCATATTGACTCTCTACCGGTACCCCCTGTATATAGTCTCCACATTGACTCTGTACCGGTACCCCCTGTATATAGTCTCCACATTGACTCTGTACCGGTACCCCCCTGTATATAGTCTCCATATTGACTCTGTACCGGTACCCCCTGTATATAGTCTCCACATTGACTCTCTACCGGTACCCCCTGTATATAGTCTCCATATTGACTCTCTACCGGTACCCCCCTGTATATAGTCTCCATATTGACTCTGTACCGGTACCCCCCTGTATATAGTCTCCATATTGACTCTGTACCGGTACCCCCTGTATATAGCCTCCATATTGACTCTGTACCGGTACCCCCTGTATATAGCTCCACATTGACTCTGTACCGGTACCCCCTGTATATAGCCTCCACATTGACTCTGTACCGGTACCCCCTGTATATAGCCTCCACATTGACTCTCTACCGGTACCCCCTGTATATAGCCTCCACATTGACTCTGTACCGGTACCCCCTGTATATAGCCTCCACATTGACTCTGTTCCGGTACCCCCTGTATATAGTCTCCATATTGACTCTCTACCGGTACCCCCTGTATATAGCCTCCATATTGACTCTCTACCGGTACCCCCTGTATATAGTCTCCATATTGACTCTGTACCGGTACCCCCTGTATATAGCCTCCACATTGACTCTGTACCGGTACCCCCTGTATATAGTCTCCACATTGACTCTGTACCGGTACCCCCTGTATATAGTCTCCACATTGACTCTGTACCGGTACCCCCCTGTATATAGCCTCCATATTGACTCTGTACCGGTACCCCCTGTATATAGTCTCCACATTGACTCTGTACCGGTACCCCCCTGTATATAGTCTCCATATTGACTCTGTACCGGTACCCCCTGTATATAGCCTCCATATTGACTCTCTACCGGTACCCCCTGTATATAGTCTCCATATTGACTCAGTACCGGTACCCCCTGTATATAGCCTCCACATTGACTCTGTACTGGTACCCCCTGTATATAGTCTCCATATTGACTCTGTACCGGTACCCCCTGTATATAGCCTCCACATTGACTCTCTACCGGTACCCCCCTGTATATAGTCTCCATATTGACTCTCTACCGGTACCCCCTGTATATAGTCTCCATATTGACTCTGTACCGGTACCCCCTGTATATAGTCTCCATATTGACTCTGTACCGGTACCCCCCTGTATATAGTCTCCATATTGACTCTCTACCGGTACCCCCTGTATATAGTCTCCATATTGACTCTCTACCGGTACCCCCCTGTATATAGTCTCCATATTGACTCTGTACCGGTACCCCCTGTATATAGTCTCCATATTGACTCTCTACCGGTACCCCCCTGTATATAGTCTCCATATTGACTCTGTACCGGTACCCCCTGTATATAGTCTCCACATTGACTCTGTACCGGTACCCCCCTGTATATAGTTTCCATATTGACTCTGTACCAGTACCCCCTGTATATAGTCTCCATATTGACTCTGTACCGGTACCCCCTGTATATAGTCTCCATATTGACTCTCTACCGGTACCCCCCTGTATATAGTCTCCATATTGACTCTGTACCGGTACCCCCTGTATATAGTCTCCACATTGACTCTCTACCGGTACCCCCTGTATATAGTCTCCATATTGACTCTGTACCGGTACCCCCTGTATATAGTCTCCACATTGACTCTGTACCAGTACCCCCTGTATATAGTCTCCATATTGACTCTCTACCGGTACCCCCTGTATATAGTCTCCACATTGACTCTGTACCGGTACCCCCTGTATATAGTCTCCATATTGACTCTGTACCGTACCCCCTGTATATAGTCTCCATATTGACTCTGTACCGGTACCCCCTGTATATAGTCTCCACATTGACTCTCTACCGGTACCCCCTGTATATAGTCTCCATATTGACTCTGTACCGGTACCCCCTGTATATAGTCTCCACATTGACTCTGTACCAGTACCCCCTGTATATAGTCTCCATATTGACTCTCTACCGGTACCCCCTGTATATAGTCTCCACATTGACTCTGTACCGGTACCCCCTGTATATAGTCTCCACATTGACTCTGTACCGGTACCCCCCTGTATATAGTCTCCATATTGACTCTGTACCGGTACCCCCTGTATATAGCCTCCATATTGACTCTCTACCGGTACCCCCTGTATATAGCCTCCACATTGACTCTGTACTGGTACCCCCTGTATATAGTCTCCATATTGACTCTGTACCGGTACCACCTGTATATAGCCTCCACATTGACTCTGTACCGGTACCCCCTGTATATAGCCTCCACATTGACTCTGTACCGGTACCCCCTGTATATAGCCTCCACATTGACTCTGTACCGGTACCCCCTGTATATAGCCTCCACATTGACTCTGTACCGGTACCCCCTGTATATAGCCTCCACATTGACTCTGTACCGGTACCCCCTGTATATAGTCTCCATATTGACTCTGTACCGGTACCCCCTGTATATAGCCTCCATATTGACTCTGTACCGGTACCCCTGTATATAGTCTCCATATTGACTCTGTACTGGTACCCCCCTGTATATAGCCTCCACATTGACTCTGTACCAGTACCCCCTGTATATAGCCTCCACATTGACTCTGTACCGGTACCCCCTGTATATAGCCTCCACATTGACTCTGTACCGGTACCCCCTGTATATAGCCTCCACATTGACTCTGTACCGGTACCCCCTGTATATAGCCTCCACATTGACTCTGTACCGGTACCCCCTGTATATAGTCTCCACATTGACTCTGTACCGGTACCCCCTGTATATAGTCTCCATATTGACTCTGTACCGGTACCCCCTGTATATAGTCTCCATATTGACTCTGTACCAGTACCCCCTGTATATAGTCTCCACATTGACTCTGTACCGGTACCCCCTGTATATAGCCTCCACATTGACTCTGTACCGGTACCCCCTGTATATAGCCTCCACATTGACTCTGTACCGGTACCCCCTGTATATAGCCTCCACATTGACTCTGTACCGGTACCCCCTGTATATAGCCTCCACATTGACTCTGTACCGGTACCCCCTGTATATAGTCTCCACATTGACTCTGTACCGGTACCCCCTGTATATAGTCTCCATATTGACTCTGTACCGGTACCCCCTGTATATAGCCACCACATTGACTCTGTACCGGTATCACCTGTATATAGCCTCCACATTGACTCTGTACCGGTACCCCCTGTATATAGCCTCCACATTGACTCTGTACCGGTACCCCCTGTATATAGCCTCCACATTGACTCTGTACCGGTACCCCCTGTATATAGTCTCCATATTGACTCTCTACCGGTACCCCCCTGTATATAGCCTCCATATTGACTCTCTACCGGTACCCCCTGTATATAGTCTCCATATTGACTCTGTACCGGTACCCCCCTGTATATAGCCTCCACATTGACTCTGTACCGGTACCCCCTGTATATAGTCTCCACATTGACTCTGTACCGGTACCCCCCTGTATATAGTCTCCACATTGACTCTGTACCGGTACCCCCCTGTATATAGCCTCCATATTGACTCTGTACCGGTACCCCCTGTATATAGTCTCCACATTGACTCTGTACCGGTACCCCCCTGTATATAGTCTCCATATTGACTCTGTACCGGTACCCCCTGTATATAGCCTCCATATTGACTCTCTACCGGTACCCCCTGTATATAGCCTCCACATTGACTCTGTACTGGTACCCCCTGTATATAGTCTCCATATTGACTCTGTACCGGTACCACCTGTATATAGCCTCCACATTGACTCTGTACCGGTACCCCCTGTATATAGCCTCCACATTGACTCTGTACCGGTACCCCCTGTATATAGCCTCCACATTGACTCTGTACCGGTACCCCCTGTATATAGCCTCCACATTGACTCTGTACCGGTACCCCCTGTATATAGCCTCCACATTGACTCTGTACCGGTACCCCCTGTATATAGTCTCCATATTGACTCTGTACCGGTACCCCCTGTATATAGCCTCCATATTGACTCTGTACCGGTACCCCTGTATATAGTCTCCATATTGACTCTGTACTGGTACCCCCCCTGTATATAGCCTCCACATTGACTCTGTACCAGTACCCCCTGTATATAGCCTCCACATTGACTCTGTACCGGTACCCCCTGTATATAGCCTCCACATTGACTCTGTACCGGTACCCCCTGTATATAGCCTCCACATTGACTCTGTACCGGTACCCCCTGTATATAGCCTCCACATTGACTCTGTACCGGTACCCCCTGTATATAGTCTCCACATTGACTCTGTACCGGTACCCCCTGTATATAGTCTCCATATTGACTCTGTACCGGTACCCCCTGTATATAGTCTCCATATTGACTCTGTACCAGTACCCCCTGTATATAGTCTCCACATTGACTCTGTACCGGTACCCCCTGTATATAGCCTCCACATTGACTCTGTACCGGTACCCCCTGTATATAGCCTCCACATTGACTCTGTACCGGTACCCCCTGTATATAGCCTCCACATTGACTCTGTACCGGTACCCCCTGTATATAGCCTCCACATTGACTCTGTACCGGTACCCCCTGTATATAGTCTCCACATTGACTCTGTACCGGTACCCCCTGTATATAGTCTCCATATTGACTCTGTACCGGTACCCCCTGTATATAGCCACCACATTGACTCTGTACCGGTATCACCTGTATATAGCCTCCACATTGACTCTGTACCAGTACCCCCTGTATATAGCCTCCACATTGACTCTGTACCGGTACCCCCTGTATATAGTCTCCATATTGACTCTCTACCGGTACCCCCTGTATATAGTCTCCACATTGACTCTGTACCGGTACCCCCTGTATATAGTCTCCACATTGACTCTGTACTGGTACCCCCTGTATATAGCCTCCACATTGACTCTGTACTGGTACCCCCTGTATATAGTCTCCACATTGACTCTGTACTGGTACCCCCTGTATATAGTCTCCACATTGACTCTGTACCGGTACCCCCTGTATATAGCCTCCACATTGACTCTGTACCGGTACCCCCTGTATATAGTCTCCACATTGACTCTGTACCGGTACCCCCTGTATATAGCCTCCACATTGACTCTGTACCGGTACCCCCTGTATATAGTCTCCACATTGACTCTGTACCGGTACCCCCTGTATATAGTCTCCACATTGACTCTGTACCGGTACCCCCTGTATATAGCCTCCATATTGACTCTGTACCGGTACCCCCTGTATATAGTCTCACTATTGTTATTTAACTGCTCCTCTTTAATTACTTGTTACTTTTATTTCTTATTTGTATTTTTTAAACTGCTTTGTTGGTTAAGGGCGTGTAGGTAAGCATTTCTCTGTAAGGTATCTGTTGTATTCGGGCGCATGTGACTAGAGAAAGACAGCAGTTGAACAGTTTTGAATAAATGATTCTCTTCAAAAATTAAGGAGAAGCGAGAGAGAGATGTTTTTCATAGATTTTTCTCACTTTCTATTACTTAGCTATTGAATTCAGCTAGCTAGTTTAGCCTACTCAAACACCCAGCTCAAACAGAGAGGGATGCTATGTTAGCTAGCTGGCTATAGCTACCCAACACTGGAACTCTTCCAAGTCAAGGTCAATATTTGGCTTTATTAATTTATTGCTAAACTGCCTGCTGCTGACTGTACACTGTACGGCATGATTGTAGCAGGTTTACTAACGCGTTAGTTAGTTCTAGTAGCTAGCTATGTTGATCATGATGATAGCTAATATGGGGACAACGATGTAGCAGGTTATGATATGAAGGTTTAGCTTGGAAATGTGTTTTTCACCTGGTCACAGACAGCTGATGTGTTGTGCACTTAGGTCCACAAGCGAAGGGAAAAGGTGACAGGAGGAGAGCGCGTAGATGCCAGAAGGAAGGAGCAGCACGTGGCTGCTATGAAAGTCAACTGTGTTTGCGTGTGATCAGGGGTGTATTCATTCCACCGATTCTGTTGAAAAATGTTTCTTAAACAGAAGCAAACATAAACAAAACGGGGATAAACATACCTGAATTTGTCCAATAGAAACTCTCGTTTGCAACTGTTGGACTAATGATTACTCTCTAGATCAGCTAGATGCAGGCAAGAGTGGTCAAGGCGGTGTTGAATGTGTCACTGTCTGTCCAAACATTTTCTATCGACCTGTGTGCACCTACATTGTAATCTTTAATTCATAGTCTATGTTGTATCAACCTCATGATGGGTATAGGGGAAATTAGAGTATCATGTAGTATCCTAAACCTATCCATGTTACATTGAACTGGGTGAATGGAATATGAATGACAGTCATCCCATATGGTTCAGTTGGTAGAGCATGGTGTTTGCAACGCCAAGGTTGTGGGTTCGATTCCCACGGGGGACCAGTACGGAGAAGAAAAAAAAAATGTATGAAATGTATGCATTCACTACTGTAAGTCGCTCTGGATAAGAGCGTCTGCTAAATGACTAAAATGTAAAATGTAAATGTAGACATACAGCCATTCTCAACAAAAAAAGGAATCGTCCTCCCTCATGTTAAACGGCACCAACCGCCTCTGATGCTGACCTTATACTTCACAGAGAGAATGTTGTTTCATAAATGAATGATTCACTCTAGCTAATCAGTAGTTAGAAATACAGTCAAATACTTGGCCTCCAGAAGCATATCGTCCCTCCTATATGTAGTTATCTGTATACAGGATGTTCTTGCCCTCAATAATCACATCGTAAATCAAAGTGAGAAAGACAGAAGGTTTCATAAGAGGAGAGGACAGAGAATGTGAGGATTGTAGAGGTTGTTGGAGAGGTTATATTTCACCGGCGTTATTTAATGAAAAGTCTGTTTCTGTTTGCTGTAGCGGAGGTGAGAATGCACAGTGGTGAGTTAACAGGTTAGTGAAACATTAGCTGATGTTTGGCTAGCAGGTCAGAGATCTCAGGTGAGAGGTAGCAGGGTGGTAGCTGATGTTTGGCTAGCAGGGTGGTAGCTGATGTTTGGCTAGCAGGGTGGTAGCTGATGTTTGGCTAGCAGGTCAGAGATCTCAGGTGAGAGCTAGCAGGGTGGTAGCTGATGTTTGGCTAGCAGGGTGGTAGCTGATGTTTGGCTAGCAGGGTGGTAGCTGATGTTTGGCTAGCAGGGTGGTAGCTGATGTTTAACTAGCAGGGTGGTAGGCTGATGTTTATCTAGCAGGGTGGTAGCTGATGTTTAGCTAGCAGGTCAGAGATCTCAGGTGAGAGGTAGCAGGGTGGTAGCTGATGTTTAGCTAGCAGGGTGGTAGCTGATGTTTGGCTAGCAGGGTGGTAGCTGATGTTTAGCTAGCAGGGTGGTAGGCTGATGTTTAGCTAGCAGGGTGGTAGCTGATGTTTAGCTAGCAGGGTGGTAGCTGATGTTTAGCTAGCAGGTCAGAGATCTCAGGTGAGAGGTAGCAGGGTGGTAGCTGATGTTTGGCTAGCAGGGTGGTAGCTGATGTTTGGCTAGCAGGTCAGAGATCTCAGGTGAGAGGTAGCAGGGTGGTAGCTGAAGTTGGAACCTCAGACTTCACAGGCATCTTGGACTTAACCTAGCCAGCTGGGACTAGTCTGGACCACCTGTTTGGGTTTGGAGTAGTAACTTGGACTTAACCTAGCCAGCTGGGACTGGTCTAGACCACCTGTTTGGGTTTGGAGTAGTAACTTGGACTTAACCTAGCCAGCTGGGACTGGTCTAGACCACCTGTTTGGGTGTGGAGTAGTAACTTGGGCCTAGCCAGCTGGGACTAGTCTGGACCACCTGTTTGGGTTTGGAGTAGTAACTTGGACTTAACCTAGCCAGCTGGGACTGGTCTGGACCACCTGTTTGGGTTTGGAGTAGTAACTTGGACTTAACCTAGCCGGCTGGGACTGGTCTAGTAGTAAGGTTTGAGATCACGGAGTTAACCCCACTCTTCTGAGTTAAATAACTGGCATTGGGAAGACCCCCACATCATGTGTTATGTGACTTGTCCTGATTCCAGGTCTCTCTTTACTGCTGGGTGTGTGGTGTGGACAGCGACACCCTACCTGTCTGTCTACGTTGTGTGTGACTCAGGAAGTGTGAACGTCATGCGTCAGTGTGCAGGTGTGAAGAGAAGAGGAGTCGATTTCCCCTCCGTGTGTGTGTGTGTGTGTGTGTGTGTGTGTGTGTGTGTGTGTGTGTGTGTGTGTGTGTGTGTGTGTGTGTGTGTGTGTGTGTGTGTGTGTGTGTGTGTGTGTGTTTGTGTGTGAGCCAGGGCAGTCCCTGGACACAGGGTGTGCGACAAACTGTAATGGAAACCAGGCGAGGGGAATTATGAGCCAGTGGTTTTCATTTTCTCTCTCCCCTCCTGTCCCTCTTTCACACTCCTCCTCTCCTATCCTGTCCTCTCCTCTCTCTTTCCTCTCATCTACCTCTCTTGTGCCAGTGTGATGAAGTTAGCAGGGCCTCTCCTAGTTAATCTATCTTCCTGTACCAACAGTTTACAGCAGGCTGAGGAATACTGCAGCTCAGTGTCCTCTTCCTGAGCTTATGAATGGCCCAGGGCCAGACGACTGCTGTCACTGAGACGGAAAGCTTTTGGATTCAGCCAAATATGTCATTTAACTCTTACCTCAGATATCAACTGAATACTTGAGCTAAATATTTAGCCTGAATGCCACTGCTTATTGTATCTTTCCTCTCGTTGTTAAATTGCTAATCAGCACTGTGTAGCAGTGTGAAGATGAGCGTGGTTATATGATTGATCATTTGGGCCATTCATTCAGAATGGAATTGCTTTGTAGGGATGGTTTTAACGACTGTGCCATGCACCACAAACAAATGCTTGAAAAGCTATAGTAACTTACATCTCTTATACTGACATATCAAATCATCTTTTAACAAATATTCGTTTTGCGAATGAGTTCAATAGGCATTTGAGTGATGCTTGTGATAAGTTTCAGAGTATGAATGAAAATGGGGAACAGCAGTCATCTGTGTGTGGGGGGGGTGGGGGGGTCACATGAGTCCAGCTTAACGAGCACTTTAATTGAACGTGACTGCTGGATGAGGGCTACGGAGGAAACTAACACCTGTCTGCCCTCAGTCCCTCTCTGTAGAAATGGAAATGATTTTTGTCAAACAAAATGTGGGATTTCTGTTCCATCATCTCTGCTGTTTATAATGATAGGCAGTGGTGCTCATAGTGGTATGACAAGAGTACTCATTCCACATGCAAGACTGAGGACACATCCCCCTTTCCAGCTTCCTTCTGTCTGTCTCTTTCAGTCTCTCTTTCAGTCTCTCTTTCTGTCTATCTCTTTCAGTATCTCTCTCTTTCAGTCTCTCTCTCTTTCAGTCTCTCTCTCTTTCAGTCTCTCTCTTTCAGTCTCTCTCTTTCAGTCTCTCTCTTTCAGTCTCTCTTTCAGTCTCTCTCTCTTTCAGTCTCTCTCTCTTTCAGTCTCTCTCCTCCCTCTCTTTCAGTCTCTCTTTCTGTCTCTCTTTCAGTCTCTCTCTTTCAGTCTCTCTCTTTCAGTCTCTCTCTCTTTCAGTCTGTCTCTCTTTCAGTCTCTCTCTTTCAGTCTCTCTCTTTCAGTCTCTCTCTTTCAGTCTCTCTTTTTCAGTCTCTCTCTCTTTCAGTCTCTCTCTCTTTCAGTCTCTCTTTCAGTCTCTCTCTTTCAGTCTCTCTTTCTCTCTCTCTTTCAGTCTCTCTTTCAGTCTCTCTTTCTGTCTCTCTCTTTCAGTCTCTCTCTTTCAGTCTCTCTTTCAGTCTCTCTTTCAGTCTCTCTCTTTCAGTCTCTCTCTTTCAGTCTCTCTCTTTCAGTCTCTCTCTCTTTCAGTCTCTCTCTCTTTCAGTCTCTTTCTCTTTCAGTCTCTCTCTTTCAGTCTCTCTTTCAGTCTCTCTCTTTCAGTCTCTCTCTTTCAGTCTCTCTCTTTCAGTCTCTCTTTCAGTCTCTCTTTCTGTCTCTCTCTTTCAGTCTCTCTCTTTCAGTCTCTCTCTTTCAGTCTCTCTTTCAGTCTCTCTTTCAGTCTCTCTCTTTCAGTCTCTCTCTTTCAGTCTCTCTCTCTTTCAGTCTCTCTCTCTTTCAGTCTCTTTCTCTTTCAGTCTCTCTCTTTCAGTCTCTTTCAGTCTCTCTCTTTCAGTCTCTCTCTTTCAGTCTCTCTCTTTCTCTCTCTCTTTCAGTCTCTCTTTCACTCTCTCTTTCAGTCTCTCTTTCAGTCTCTCTCTTTCAGTCTCTTTCTCTTTCAGTCTCTCTCTTTCAGTCTCTCTCTTTCAGTCTCTCTCTCTTTCAGTCTCTCTCTCTTTCTGTCTCTCTCTTTCAGTCTCTCTCTTTCAGTCTCTCTCTTTCAGTCTCTCTTTCAGTCTCTCTTTCTCTCTCTCTTTCAGTCTCTCTTTCAGTCTCTCTTTCAGTCTCTCTCCTCCCTCTCTCTGCTGAAGACAGCCTTGACATCTTTCAGTTGGTTCTTCTCCTCCATTCCTCCTTCGCTCTATCGCTGAACATTAATCCCTGATCTTCTGACACACACACACACACACACACACACACACACACACACACACACACACACACACACACACACACAGCAGTTAGAATATCCAGATGAATGAATAGTGTCAAAGTAACATTTCATTAAATATTATGTTTAGTACTATGATCCTGTCAAACCCCTGGTGGAATCACAGGGCTGTACACACACACACACACACACACACACACACACACACACACACACACACACACACACACACACACACACACACACACACACACACACACACACACACACACATCCATCCTGGGGGGGGTCAGAGGGATCAGTGACAGTAATTGCAATCAGTCAAGTGTGTGTGTGTGTGTGTGTGTGTGTGTGTGTGTGTGTGTGTGTGTGTGTGTGTGTGTAGATATGAGTTAACGCAGGCCTTCCCTCTTACAGATTGAGTTTGGTGCTTTCTGTTGACGGGAGGACAGATAACTGGCCACATTTTAATAAAACTAAAAACTTTAAAAGGACGTCATCTTTAGAATCTGAAGCTGTCTTTACATTGTGTTTGACTATTGTCCCTGAAAAATAGATAATTTCATGTTTCTGGTCATGTAAAATAGCACATGCTAATGTTGAATGTTTACATTAACATTTACATTTTAGTCATTTAGCAGACGCTCTTATCCAGAGCGACTTACATTTCATTTTTTTTTTTTTGTACTGGCCCCCCGTGTATAGCACATGCTAATGTTGTTTCTGGACATGTAAAATAGCACATGCTAATGTTGTTTCTGGACATGTAAAATAGCACATGCTAATGTTGAATGTTTCTGGACATGTAAAATAGCACATGCTAATGTTGAATGTTTCTGGACATGTAAAATAGCACATGCTAATGTTGAATGTTTCTGGACATGTAAAATAGCACATGCTAATGTTGAATGTTTCTGGACATGTAAAATAGCACATGCTAATGTTGAATGTTTCTGGTCATGTAAAATAGCACATGCTAATGTTGAATGTTTCTGGACATGTAAAATAGCACATGCTAATGTTGAATGTTTCTGGTCATGTAAAATAGCACATGCTAATGTTGAATGTTTCTGGACATGTAAAATAGCACATGCTAATGTTGAATGTTTCTGGACATGTAAAATAGCACATGCTAATGTTGAATGTTTCTGGACATGTAAAATAGCACATGCTAATGTTGAATGTTTCTGGACATGTAAAATAGCACATGCTAATGTTGAATGTTTCTGGACATGTAAAATAGCACATGCTAATGTTGAATGTTTCTGGTCATGTAAAATAGCACATGCTAATGTTGAATGTTTCTGGTCATGTAAAATAGCACATGCTAATGTTGAATGTTTCTGGACATGTAAAATAGCACATGCTAATGTTGAATGTTTCTGGACATGTAAAATAGCACATGCTAATGTTTCTGGACATGTAAAATAGCACATGCTAATGTTTCTGGACATGTAAAATAGCACATGCTAATGTTGAATGTTTCTGGACATGTAAAATAGCACATGCTAATGTTGTTTCTGGACATGTAAAATAGCACATGCTAATGTTGTTTCTGGACATGTAAAATAGCACATGCTAATGTTGTTTCTGGACATGTAAAATAGCACATGCTAATGTTGTTTCTGGACATGTAAAATACTCTTGTGACTGGAGTGTAATGCAGAGCACTTGAATTGAGACCCTGGTGATTTGCTTTTAACCTGCGCTTGAGCAATGCAATACGTTTATCTTGTGTAAATGACTGAGGCGGTCAGTGTATCTCTGAAAGAAGCGTCCTTGATTTTTCTCTGTTATTGATGTTTAACCTGGCGTAGAGGCAGGACCAGGGCTTAGTGTGGTAAGAATTATTGTGTGAGATTTCTATCGCAACGTAGTGCAGGTCTTCAGCACTATGGATTGAATCGAGCCCCGAGTCTTGCAGTCAGTCTGTCATGAGACGAGTGACACATCGCTGACACACGTTGCTGGAATCCCTGTGAAAAACAAAGTGACCAGCTCATCCTCTCTGTGAAAGATAACTCAGAACTTCACGTTCTAATGAGAGGGTAAGAGATCGCCCATGTCCCAAACAGACAACATATTTTCCTCTTTACAGCCGTGACATTAAGAACAACAGGCACTCGGCCAGATGCACGCACACGCACACACACACAGACACACACACACACACACGCACACACACACACGCACGCACACGCACACACACACACACACGCACGCACGCGCACACGCACGCGCACACAGACACACGCACACGCACACACACACACACACACACACACACACACACACACACACACACACACACACACACACACACACACACACACACACAAGCACAGAGATAGACAGATAGAGGAGGAGTGTTTAGTAAGTCATCTGATAGACTAAATGGTTTACACTGGTTATGGAGTGGAGCTCTGCCCTGAGACAGACATACTTTACACTGGTTATGGAGTGGAGCTCTGCCCTGAGACAGACATACTTTACACTGGTTATGGAGTGGAGCTCTGCCCTGAAACAGACATACTTTACACTGGTTATGGAGTGGAGCTCTGCCCTGAAACAGACATACTTTACACTGGTTATGGAGTGGAGCTCTGCCCTGAAACAGACATACTTCTGAATGAGCAGTAAAATACATGTTATAAACCCTCAGCTTCCCAGGTAGTAAAATACATGTTATAAACCCTCAGCTTCCCAGAGCAGTAAAATACATGTTATAAACCCTCAGCTTCCCAGAGCAGTAAAATACATGTTATAAACCCTCAGCTTCCCAGAGCAGTAAAATACATGTTATAAACCCTCAGCTTCCCAGAGCAGTAAAATACATGTTATATACCCTCAGCTTCCCAGAGCATTAAAATACATGTTATATACCCTCAGCTTCCCAGAACAGTAAAATACATGTTATAAACCCTCAGCTTCCCTGAGCAGTAAAATACATGTTATATACCCTCAGCTTCCCAGAGCAGTAAAATACATGTTATAAACCCTCAGCTTCCCCAGAGCAGTAACATACATGTTATAAACCCTCAGCTTCCCAGAGCAGTAACATACAGGTTATATACCCTCAGCTTCCTGAGCAGTAAAATACATGTTATATACCCTCAGCTTCCCAGAGCAGTAACATACATGTTATATACCCTCAGCTTCCCAGAGCAGTAACATACATGTTATAAACCCTCAGCTTCCCAGAGCAGTAAAATACATGTTATAAACCCTCAGCTTCCCAGAGCAGTAACATACATGTTATAAACCCTCAGCTTCCCAGAGCAGTAACATACATGTTATAAACCCTCAGCTTCCCAGAGCAGTAAAATACATGTTATAAACCCTCAGCTTCCCAGAGCAGTAAAATACATGTTATAAACCCTCAGCTTCCCAGAGCAGTAACATACATGTTATAAACCCTCAGCTTCCCAGAGCAGTAACATACTGTTATATACCCTCAGCTTCCCAGAGCAGTAAAATACATGTTATAAACCCTCAGCTTCCCAGAGCAGTAAAATACATGTTATATACCCTCAGCTTCCCAGAGCAGTAAAATACATGTTATAAACCCTCAGCTTCCCAGAGCAGTAACATACATGTTATAAACCCTCAGCTTCCCAGAGCAGTAAAATACATGTTATAAACCCTCAGCTTCCCAGAGCAGTAAAATACATGTTATAAACCCTCAGCTTCCCAGAGCAGTAAAATACATGTTATAAACCCTCAGCTTCCCAGAGCAGTAAAATACATGTTATATACCCTCAGCTTCCCAGAGCAGTAAAATACATGTTATAAACCCTCAGCTTCCCAGAGCAGTAAAATACATGTTATAAACCCTCAGCTTCCCAGAGCAGTAACATACAGAAGGGATAATCAACGAGGGGCTATGTGTTCTATGTACTATAATGAAGGGAGATGCATAAAGCCCCTAGTTAATTATCCCTTTAATACCATGGCTATACTTTAACACATTTGCCCCTAGAAATGTGTTCAAGCAAGCTTACTAGATAGCGACAGTAGTTGCCGTGGTAACCAAACAAACAGACTTGCTAGTTTATCTAACCAAACCATCAGTCCTAGCTCGCCATTATGAAAATCCAATATCAACAAAGGCAATATTTTTTTCAATTGGACTTTTGCTTTAAAAGCAGCTCAAACATAGAACATGTAAGAATGAACTAAAGCCATGGAATTTTACCGTGTAAATATACCGTGCTTTATAGGGAAATAATGCCCTCTAGAATGCCCTTCAAGCCAATCACAAACAGGTATTCAACAATGCCATGGTATAAATGTTATTATGAATTGGGTAATTTGAGCCCTGAATTCTGATTGGCTGAAAGCCACTGGTATGTCAGACAAAACATGTATATTTACTGCTGTAATTACGTTGGTAACCAGTTCATAACAGCAACAAGGCTCCTCAGGGGTTAGTGATATATGACCAGTATACCACAGCTCTGCGTTGTGTCGTGCTTTAAGAACAGCCCTTAGCCGCGGTATATTGGCCATATACCACATCTCCTCGGACCTTATTGCTTAATTATACCCTCAGCTTCTCAGAGCAGTAATATACATGTTATTAATGAAGGGGTGTACATGAATATAGTGTAGCTGACAGCTGGTAGAGTAGTTAACATGAATATAGTGTAGATACAGCTGGTAGAGTAGTTAACATGAATATAGTGTAGATACAGCTGGTAGAGTAGTTAACATGAATATAGTGTAGATACAGCTGGTAGAGTAGTTAACATGAATATAGTGTAGATACAGCTGGTAGAGTAGTTAACATGAATATAGTGTAGATACAGCTGGTAGAGTAGTTAACATGAATATAGTGTAGATACAGCTGGTAGAGTAGTTAACATGAATATAGTGTAGATACAGCTGGTAGAGTAGTTAACATGAATATAGTGTAGATACAGCTGGTAGAGTAGTTAACATGAATATAGTGTAGATACAGCTGGTAGAGTAGTTAACATGAATATAGTGTAGATACAGTCCATTCAGAAAGTAGTCAGACCCCTTCCATTTTTCCACATTTTGTTGCGTTACAGCCTTATTCTAAAATCGATTAAATAAATTAAAATCCTCATCAATCTACACACAATACCCCCATAATGAGAAAGGGAAAACAGGTTTTTAGAGAGTTTGCAAATGTATTAAAAATAAAAAACATAAATACCTTATTTACGTAAGTATTCAGACCCTTTGCTATGAGACTCGAAAATGTGCTCAGGTGCTTCCTGTTTCATTGATCCTCATTGAGATGTTTCTACAATGGATTGGACATGATTTGGAAAGGCACATGTCTGTCTATATAAGGTCCCACAGTTAAAGGTGCATGTCAGAGCAGAAACCAAGCCAAGAGGTTGAAGGAATTGTCCGTAGAGCTCCGAGACAGGATTGTGTCGAGGCACAGATCTGGGGAAGGGTACCAAAACATTTCTGCAGCATTGAAGGTCCCCAAGAATACAGTGGCCTCCATCATTCTTAAATGGACAAATTGTGGAACTACCAAGACCCTTCTTAGAGCTGGCCGCCCGGCCAAACTGAGCAATCGGGGGAGAAGGGCCTTGGTCAGGGGAGGTGACCAAGAACCCGATGGTCACTCTGACAGAGCTCCAGAGTTCCTCTGTGGAGATGGGAGAACCTTCCAGAAGGACAACGATCTCTGCAGCACTCCACAAATTAGGCTTTTTTATGGTAGAGTGGCCAGACGGAAGCCATTCCTCAGTAAAAGGCACATGACAGCCCGCTTGGAGTTTGCCAAAAGGCACCTAAAAACTCTCAGACCAAGATTCTCTGGTCTGATGAAACCAAGATTTTACTCTTTGACCTGAATGCCAAGGGTCACGTCTGGAGAAACCTGGCACCATCCCTACGGTGAAGCATGCCGGTGGCAGCATCATGATGTGGGGATGTTTTTCAGCAGCAGGGACTGGGAGACTAGTCAGGATCGAGGGTAAGATGAACGAAGCAAAGTACAGAGAGATCCTTGATGGAAAACCTGCTCCAGAGCGCTGAGGACCTCAGACTGGGGCGAAAGTTCACCTTCCAACAGGACAACGATCCACAAGCACACAGCCAAGACAACGCAGGAGTGGCTTCGGGACAAGTCTCTGAATGTCCTTGAGTGGCCCAGCCAGAGCCCGGACTTGAACCTGATTGAACATCTCTGGAGAGACCTGAAAATAGTTGTGAAGCGACGCTCCCATCCAACCTGACAGAGCTTGAGAGGATCTGCAGAGAAGAATGAGGAAACTCCCCAAATACAGGTGTGCCAAGCTTGTAGCGTCATACCCAAGAAGACTCGAGGCTGTAATCGCTGCCCAAGGTAGCTTCAACAAAGTACTGAGTAAAGTGTCTGAATACTTAGGTAAATGTCATATATCTTTTATATATATATTTTTATATATTTATTTATTTATTTATATTTATATATATATAAAATATATATATATATATATATATACATATACATATATATATATAAAAGATATATATATATATATATATATATATATATATATATATATATAAAAGATATATATATAGATATATATATATATATATATATATATATATATAATATATATATATATATATATATATATAAAAGATATAAAAGATATATGACATTTGCAAATGTTTCTAAAACCCATTTTTGCTTGGTCATTATGGGGTATTGTGATGTCATTATGGGGTATTGTGATGTCATTATGGGGTTGTGTGGACTGATGAGGGAAAACAACTATTTAATCCATTTTAGAATAAGACTGTAACAACATTTAGAAAATGTCAAGGGGTCTGAATACTTTCAGAATGCACTGTGTGTATATATATATATATGCGACACTAAAATACTGTAAAATCACCAGAAAATCAGCTCCAAGTGATTATGTGGAAAGAGACAGAAACAGAGGGACAGAAAC
>NW_025550383.1:0-5236 GCF_905237065.1 Salmo salar | reverse complement strand
ATGCATATTCTAGTTACTGGTAGGTGGTAACTTTGATTAAATCGGGTATGTTTTATCCAGCCGAATGTCAATACTGCCCCCTAGCCCCTAGGTGGTTAAACGAAATTGCACTAGTTGTGAAAGGAAAACAATGTGCCAAGAGAAATGTCTCAATCTGTAAGCTTGATCCAATTGTTGACAATGGCATTCTGAGAGTGGGAGGAAGGTCGCCGGCAAGCTGCTATGCCTACGGAACTAAAGCATCTCCTATGATCCTACTCCAAAAGACTCCTACATCTCCAGACTGATCTTACTCCACTCCATGAACAGGCAGGTTGGCCACTCTGGGAGAGTCCACATGCTTTCTAGACAATGCGCCAGCGATATTGGGATCCCCTGTGCCAACTCTTTAGCCCAAAAAAAAGGAAGATCCAAGAGCTGTGTCTTCTGCAGGCGGATGCAAGCTAGAGCTGGAGAACAGAAGATGGCCGACCTTCCACAAGATCGGGTGTTCCCTGATTTGCCGCCTTTCACCCATGTGGGCATAGATTACTTCGGCCCCATAGGCGAGGCGGCAGTGCGATTCATGTGAAGCGGTATGGGTGTTATCTTCTTGCCTTGTGGAGTCGAGCTGTCCATCTAGAAGTTGCTAGTTATCTGGATACAACCGATCCTGCACATCATCTCTGCGCAGGTTCATCTGTCCCAAGGGGCCCAGTCACAAGTATCAGAACAGATAATGGCACCAACTTTGTTGGAATTACACAGAGAGGCTAGAGAAGCTCTGAAAGAGCTGGATCACAACAAGATTCAAAATAACTTACTGGAAGGAAGGAGTGACCATCGGTCATTCAATCCTCACTCTGGAGCCCACCAGGGGGGTATGAGAGGTTGATCCGACTGGTGAAAAAGATCCTCTATTCAGTCCTTAAAGAGCAAGTACTGGATGATGAGGCTTTTGCAGACAGCGTAGCATGAAGTTGAGGCAATCGCGAACGACAGACCAATCACAACTGTAACAAATGACCCTAATGATCTAGAACCCTGACTCCGAATCATCTGCTTCCATCTCAAAGCCAGTCCCCACCAGGACTATTCCAGAGAAGCGACCAATCACGAAGGAGATGGAAGCAAGTACAATATATTCTGACCCTCTTCTGGAAGAGAAATCAGGGAGCATCTTCCACTTATGCAGGGATCGGAACAAGTGGAACAAAACTAAGAGAAACTTGTCCTGGTGACCTTGTGGTCATCGTTGACGATACCGCCTAGGAACTCTTGGCTAATGGGGCGTGTGGTGGAGGCTTCTGCCCAGGGGCCAAAGGTCTTGTCCGGAGCGTCATGGTTAAGACCAAGACCAATATCTCTTACAGAGACCTATCAATAAACTCCTGTCTGCTCCTGGAGGCGGCGAGTGGAGACACACACACACACATACACAGTGCTCCATCTTGAATCACGTGCACCTCTGATTCGATGTTTATCTCTTGCTATTCTTTGATGTTGTAGTCATACATTTTTGGACGTCATACTCGACATTTTTGGAAGTCGAACAACTGAACACTTCAACACTAAGCCTGAGATCTATGGACTATTTTCCTATATGGCCTTGTATATTTGTATATAGCTATGAACTATATGCGTGCTCTGTTAAGTCTTTGTGTATTGGCTCTAAGTTTGAATACTATTAAGCAATGCCTTGTCCATTCAGTGCAGTCAACAATTACTGGGGCGGTATGTTAGAGCCAATTTGGACATATTTGTATAAAAGACAGAACATTCAGAGCTCCATGTATATTTGTGTAAATATGAATGTATATGATGAATATTAGGTACGTTACCTTTATGATTTATATTTACCTGATTGAGATGTATTCATTTTATTGTTAGTCTCTTGTATTTTCTCCCCCTCTTATCTCAATATACCGGTAGTAGTGTGTTAGGATAAAGGCAGGTAGTTGGGCCCTTCGGGGAGGAGTCCTTGCTAGACGCCTTGGGAAGCGGTATAGTTTTTGACCATACAGACATACAGGTCATATTGTGTATTTTCCATATCAAGTAATCTATGTTTTTGTTGATTGGATAATTTTTCCTGTTAGATATAAGAAGAATAAACATTTTTTGTTGCACTGTATATCCCTGGATCACATTGAATGTTTGGCTTTTGAAACCTTGAGTGTGGACTGTATTATTTTCCAAACAACCCCTGCTTCCAGGCTTGGCGAGTGGCTAAAGAGGAAAGGAAGCCACTACAAGCTGAACCAATCTCACCGTGTCGTCGTGAGAACGCGGGAGACCCGGGGTTCAAGTCCCCCACGGGGAGTAAGGAGTAGGCTGTCCTTGTAAAAATTAGTTTGTTCTTAACGGACTTGCCTAGTTAAATAAAGGTTACACAAAGAGCATAACATTTCTCAACCATAATTGTAGTCATTGATTTATCAAGACCAGTCCCCATGCTTGTATCAGAGAAGCGCGAAACAGTGCTAAAATAGTTAGTTATAGGCTATTCCTTCAAATCCAATTGCTTCTAACTTCCCAATATGTCTTTAAATAATGTTAGACCGACACCACTTTTAACAACACATTACCTCAACACCTAGTGAGCCTCAGTATGCGCCTACGGTAGGCCTACAGTATATTGAAAAATATACGCGACTCTCTGCCAATAATTACACAAGAGAATTCTTGATTTCATTAAAATCAGCACTACATGGGTCTCCGGGTGGCGGCAAGCACGGTATCTGTGGCAACGCTTTATGCATTGCGATGACACTTAGAACCAGCTGCGCCACTGGGGGAAGCCCCATCCACAAAGAATCAAAATACAGAGAGGTGTTGGTAAAGGTATATTGTCCTGCTAATAGCCCATAATGGGCTATTATAATACTGTTACATGGTTGTCCAGGTCAGGATAACCAAAACATTTCTGAAATTAACTTCTCGGAAAGAATTTGGTACTATTTATTTTGATCCAATGCCATGAATGAGTGAGTCACTCAGCTTTATGTAGGTGCCAGGCTATATGGACTGTGCTTATACTTAATAATATATAACGATATTTTGGAGGTTATTTCATTTAATAAAACAAAAGTGAGAGATTGTAATCTGAATAAAGGCCAAAATAATATCGTTTGTGGAAGCTACAAACATTTATTTCTGTTTTTAGAGGAGAGAAATTCTGGGCCAACCAACGCCTTATGGGACTCCACAATCACAGTTGGATGTGATACATAATTATACTTTTTGTGGTAATATTTGTTTTGTCTTTTCTGGTGGATTAACTTCTCTGGTAGGGATTGCAGTATTTTGACGCCAGGATGAAAGATGCCCGTATGTAAACTGCCTATCAGGCTCAGAAGGTAGGATGTTACAAATTATTAGAGGGTTTTTATACAAATTCTAAATTATTAATAATTGCTTTGTTTAATAACCTGTTGGGGCTAGAGGGCAGTATTTTCACGGCCGGATGAAAAACGTACCCAAATTAAAACAGGTTACTACTCTGGCTTTGAAAATAGAATATCACATTATTAGTAGAACTTGAATAGAAAACACTCAAGTTATCTACAAACTGTTTTGAATGGTTCTAACTTATAAGCAACAGGCAAAAATGCTTGCAGGCAAAAAAACCTGAAAAAATTGAATCAGGAAGTGGGAGAAATTAGAAATGTAGTTTTTGTTTTGAATCGCCGAAAAACTACAGTGACAGACTTTACGTTGCACCTCCTAACTCTTCCATTGGCTGTCAACAATCTTTGTGGAACTGGTTTCAACACGTCAGCTGTGGGCAGACAATGTATGGCTCAGTCAACCATTGGTCAGTCTGAGGAGAGAGGTGTCTTATGATGCGTGTGCACGTGACTTCGTCGTTTTGTAAAATTTTTTTCTTCGGGATGAATACCTGTTGCCCCAGTTGTAAAATTACTCATATTTTACGTTGAAAAATACCCTAAAGGGATTGATTGTAAACATCGTTTGACGGTGTTTTCTATAAAACGGTGTTTCTGGAACTTGAATTTTTGCCCCAAATCTATGGATTTGCGTCCACGTTACATGGCATTGTAAAGTGTTCTGGATGGGTCAACAAACGGATGTATTTGGACATAAAATGATGGACTTTGCAGAACAAATGAACATTTCTTGTGGAAGTGGGTAGCCTATCCGAAAACATTCACTCTTGAAGATCAGCAAAGGTAAGTAAATATTTAGAACATATTGTTAGAGATTTGTCGATGCCGTGGTTGTAGGCTAACTGTATAGCTTAGCATTGGAAGCTAGGTGCTGTACTTCAGAATATTGGAACAAATGTGCTTTTTCCATAACATTAGCTGAAATCTGACAAAGTGGTTGCATAAAGGGAGTAGAATATGTCAAATTCTATCAATGTTTATGAGTTCTTCTGTAAAATTAAATGTGCCTATTCACCGTTAGTATGGGAGAAGGGAACATTTTTCTTGAAACGTCCACGCCTAATTTAAAAATTAAGTTTTTTGGATAGTAAATATAAACTTGATCGGCCAAAAAAATCCATGTATTGTCCTAACATGATGTTCCTAGATGTCATCTGATGAAGAATGTCAAAGGCAGTGCTTCAATTTTAGCTGTATATCTGGTTTTTGATGGCTATCGTTCTTGGAAAATGAGCTTCTTTTTTGCCGAGTCGCTATAAAAATAATCAAAAGTTTTGCTTTCAGGCGTAAAGCCTTTTTGAAATGGGACAATAGCGATTGGATCTCGAGGAGTATCTTTAACACTCTTTTATCAGACGTTCTTAGCGGAACACCTGACTCCAATAATCAACGATAGGCGTAATTATGGTGCAAATTCACTCTGAAAAATACAAAAACCTCCATTTTTCAAAGCATATGACTATTTTACAGATTTCAAAGACAAGACTCTCCTTCCTCTAACCACACTGTCCGATTTCAAAAAGGCTTTAAAGCGAAGGCAAAGAAAAGCAATAGATTATGTCAGCAGAGTACCCCAGCCAGAAATAGTTAGACACCCATTTTTCAAGCTAGCATATAATGTCACCAAAAACAAAACCACAGCTAAATGCAGCACTAACCTTTGGATGATCTTCATCAGATGACACACCTAGGACATTATGTTTATACAATACATGCATGTTTTGTTCAATCAATTTCATAACTATATCAAAAACCAGCTTTTTACATTAGCATGTGACCCGTTCCAGAACAGTAACATTCCCCCGCAAACCTCCGGTTTGAATTTACTCATACTCGATAAACGTTCA
>NW_025550382.1:0-24072 GCF_905237065.1 Salmo salar | reverse complement strand
CTATAATTCTTTAAATGACAATATAATATTTTACCAATGTTTTCTAATTTTAATTATTTAATTTGTGGTGCTGACTTGACTGCCGGTTATTGGAGGGAAACGATTTCCTCAACATCAATGCCATAGTAAAACGCTGTTTTTGGATATAAATATGAACTTGATAGAACTAAAAATGCATGCATTGTCTAACATAATGTCCTAGGAGTGTCATCTGATGGAGATTGTAAAAGGTTAGTGCATCATTTTAGCTGGTTTTATGGTTTTGGTGACCCTGTCTTTGAATTGACAAAACATTACACACAGCTATTGTCAATGTACTCTCCTAACATAATCTAACTTTATGCTTTCGCTGTAAAACCTTTTTCAAATCGGACGACGTGGTTAGATTAACCTGTTAGGGCTAGGGGACAGCATTTGCACGTCTGGATAAAAAAAATGTACCCAATTTAATCTGGTTACTAATCCTACCCAGTAACTAGAATATGCATATACTTATTATATATGGATAGAAAACACTCTAAAGTTTCTAAAACTGTTTGAATGGTGTCTGTGAGTATAACAGAACTCATTTGGCAGGCAAAACCCTGAGACATTTTCTGACAGGAAGTGGATACCTGATGTGTTGTATTACCTTTAAACCTATCCCATTGAAAAGCACAGGGGCTGAGGAATATTTTGGCACTTCCTATTGCTTCCACTAGATGTCACCAGCCTTTACAAAGTGTTTTGAGTCTTCTGGAGGGAGATCTGACCGAACAAGAGCCATGGAACGATGATGTCCCATTAGACACCTGGCCGCGAGTTCATGTTGGGTACCCTCGTTCCAATACGTTATAAAAGAGTATGCATTCGTCCACCTTGAATATTATTCATGTTCTGGTTAAAAAAGGCCCTAATGATTTATGCTATACAACGTTTGACATGTTTGAACGAACGTAAATATATTTTTCCCCTCGTTCATGACGAGAAGTCCGGCTGGCTTAGATCATGTGCTAACAAGACGGAGATTTTTGGACATAAATGATGAGCTTTTTTGAACAAAACTACATTCGTTATGGACCTGTGATACCTGGAAGTGACATCTGATGAAGAGAATCAAAGGTAATGGATTATTTACATAGTATTTTCGATTTTAGATCTCCCCAACATGACGTCTAGTCTGTATCGCAGCAGCGTATTTTTCTGGGCGCAGTGCTCAGATTATTGCAAAGTGTGATTTCCCAGTAAGGTTATTTTTAAATCTGGCAAGTTGATTGCGTTCAAGAGATGTAAATCTATAATTCTTTAAATGACAATATAATATTTTACCAATGTTTTCTAATTTTAATTATTTAATTTGTGACGCTGACTTGACTGCCGGTTATTGGAGGGAAACGATTTCCTCAACATCAATGCCATAGTAAAACGCTGTTTTTGGATATAAATATGAACTTGATAGAACTAAAAATGCATGCATTGTCTAACATAATGTGCTAGGAGTGTCATCTGATGGAGATTGTAAAAGGTTAGTGCATCATTTTAGCTGGTTTTATGGTTTTGGTGACCCTGTCTTTGAATCGACAAAACATTACACACAACTCTTGTAAATGTACTGTCCTAACATACTCTAAATTTATGCTTTCGTCGTAAAACCTTTTTGAAATCGTAAAACGTGGTTAGATTAAGGAGATGTTTATCTTTCAAAGGGTGTAAAATAGTTGTATGTTTGAAAAATTTGAATTTTGACATTTATTTGGATTCAAATTTGCCGCTCTTGAAATGCACCTGCTGTTGATGGAGTGCACCACGGGTGGCACGCTAGCGTCCCACCTAGCCCATAGAGGTTAAGGAGATGTTTATCTTTCAAAGGGTGTAAAATAGTTGTATGTTTGAAAAATTTGAATTTTGACATTTATTTGGATTCAAATTTGCCGCTCTTGAAATGCACCTGCTGTTGATGGAGTGCACCACGGGTGGCACGCTAGCATCCCACCTAGCCCATAGAGGTTAAAAGCTAGAAGCAGAGCTGCCCTATCTGTCGGTGCCATCTTGGATAGAAAACACTCTAAAGTTTCTAAAACGGTTAAAATAATGTCTGTGAGTATAACAGAACTGATATGGCAGGCAAATACCTGAGGTCAAACCATCCCCCCAAAAATATTTTAGCCTACCACTGTTTCCAAAGACTGTCATGTTTATTATGAGGCAAAAACCTCCCAGATTGCAGTTCCTAGGGCTTCTACTAAATGTCAACAGTCTTTAGAAAGAGTTTCAGGTTTGTTTTTGGAAAAATGAGCTAGAATTTGTCATTTTTCTAAGTGACTCCCATTTTGGCTGTAGTGTTTTCATGCGCGTAGATGAGAATGCGTTCTTTGTTGTTTATCTCCGGTAAAGACAATAACGATTCTCCGTCTTAAATTTTATCGTTTATTTATGTATTAGGGTACCTGAGGTTTGATTATAAACGTTGTTTGACTTGATTGGAGAAGTTTATTGGTAACGTTTGGGATTCATTTTCTATGCATTTTGAAGGAGGGAAACCGGTGGATTATTGAATGAAGCGCGCCAGCTAAACTGAGTTTTTGGGGATATAAAGAAGGACTTTATCGAACAAAAGGACAATTTCTGATGTAGCTGGGACCTTTTGGAGTGCCAACAGAAGAAGATCTTCAAAGGTAAGGCATTTATTTTATCACTATTTCTGACTTTCGTGGCACACCTGCCTGGTTGAAAAATGTTTTTCATTCTTTTGTATGCAGGGCGCTGTCCTCAGATAATCACATGGTGTGCTTTCGCCATAAAGCCTTTTTGAAATCTGACACAGCAGCTGGATTAACAAGAAGTAAAGCTTTATTTTGATGTATGACACTTGTATTTTCATGAATGTTAAATATTTCTATTTCTGTCATTTGAATTTCGCGCTCTGCAATTTCACCGGATGTTGTCGAGGTGGGTCGCGAGCAGAACGCCTGCGCCAGAAAGGTTAAGGATCATATCACCTCTACCTTACCTTACACCGTAGACCCACTTCAATTTGCTTACTGCCCCAATAGATCCACAGACGATGCAATCGCACTGCACACTGCCCTATCCCATCTGGACAAGAGGAATACTTATGTAAGAATGCTGTTCAATGACTATAGCTTAGCATTCAACACCATAGTACCCTCCAAGCTCATCATTAAGCTCAGGGCCCTGGGTCTGAACCCTACCCTGTGCAACTGGGCCCAGGACTTCCTGACGGGCCACCCCCAGGTGGTGAACGTAGGAAACAACACCTCCATTTCGCTGATCCTAAACACAGGGGCCCCACAAGGATGCATGCTCAGCCCCTTCCTGCACTCCCCTGTTCACCCATGACTGCGTGGCCATGCACGCCTCCAACTCAATCATCAAGTTTGCAGATGACACAACAGTAGTAGGCCTGATTACCAACAATGATGAGACAGAGAGGAGGTGAGGGCCCTGGGAGTGTGCTGCCAGGAAAATAACCTCTCCCTCAATGTCGACAAAACAAAGGAGCTGATCGTGGACTTCAGGTAACAGCAGAGGGAGCATGCGCCTATCCACATCGACGGGACCGCAGTAGAGCAGGTAGAAAGCTTCAAGTTCCCCGGCGTAGACATCCTTGATGATCTGAAGTGGTCCACCCACCCAGACAGTTTGGTGAAGAAGGCGCAACATCTAGTGGAAGCCCTTGGAACTGCAATCTGGGAGGTATTCCTTATATATTCCCATTGACAGCCATAGTAATAAAGGGTGAGCTGAAGAAAAAAGAAATCTGGATGGATTGTCCTCGGGTTTTCACCTGCCATATCAGTTCTGTTATACACAGACATTATTTTAACAGTTTTGGAAACTTTAGAGTGTTTTCTATTCAATACTATATGCATATCCTAGCTTCTGGGCCTGAGTAACAGGCAGTTTACCTTGGGCACATTCATCCAAACTTTTGAATACTGCCCCATAGCCCGAAGAAGTTAAACAAGCCATACAAAGATGGTTACAATTTCAGTTTTATCCTCCAGAAAAGTAATAACAAATATTATGTTTAAACTTAAATATTCTGATTCATTAAAAAAAAGCATTAAAAAATATTGAGAAATTTAAATAATTGAAATATATTTATTAATAATTATATGAATAGAAAAGGTGGAGTTATGTCACATATGCAGTTATCGAAAATATGTGGGAATGTCTGCTCAATCCAAACTTATAACCAACTGATTGCAGCATTACCACAAAAATGGAGGAGGCAAGTGGAAGAGGGAGAAGGTAGGGAACTTGTTTGTATTAAAGATACAAATTGGCTGAAAAGTATTGGCATAAATAGAAAAATATACAAGTTTAATTTGAGGACAAAAATGTTTACAGGTTGCAAAAATAAATGGGAAGACATTTTCGATGTACGGATTCTATTGCACATGGATTATGAACTGATACAAAAAACAACACTTGATTCAATACTTCTATTGAAATTATTATACAACATTCTTGTCACCAACAGAATGCTATATATGTGGGGTATACAGCAATCTCAGCTCTGTAGATTTTGCTGCTAAGAAACAGAATCACTACATCATTTATTCTGATATTGCACCTATGTAGCTTGTTTCTGGTCACGGGTTCAGGAACATTCACTTAAAATTAACCTTACAAATAGCAGTGTTGGGCGATTTGGAAAGCCAAAGTCAGTCAATAAATAATATATTACTCATAGGAAAGGGATTCATCTTTATCTCACAATCTGTGGATACTATATGGTTAGAAAGGTTCAAAATGTTAAATGTAATACCCTTGTTTGAACCAAGTATTGAGTTTATTTGTTATAATTAATTTGTATTATTTTAAAAAAATGATTGTTATTGCTCCTAAACTGTAATGTTGTTAACCTGTCTGGGCTAGGGTGCAGTATTTTCATGGCCGGATAAAAAACGTACCCGATTTAATCTGGTTACTACTACTGCCCAGAAACTAGAATATGCATAGAAAACACTCTAAAGTTTCTAAAACTGTTTGAATGGTGTCTGTGAGTATAAAAGAACTCATATGGCAGGCCAAAACCTGAGAAGATTCCATGCAGGAAGTGCCCTGTCTGACAATTTGTTGTCCTTCTGTTGCATCTCTATCGGAAATACAGCATCTGTGCTGTTACATGACACATTCTTAGGCTTCCATCGGCTCCCTAACGCCACCAGAAAGTGGAATGGGGTGTCTGCTGTCTCTGGGCAAAGTACAGCAGCAGAGTTTGTAAGTGGCCTGCCTGGGGACAGTAAGACTGAGATGCGCTTCCACGAGACTTCTCAATTTTTTTCTTTCAGTCTTTGAATGAATACAACGTTGCCCGGTTGGAATATTATCGCTATTTTACGAGAAAAATAGCATAAAAATAGATTTTAAACAGCATTTGACATGCTTCTAAGTACGGTAATGGAATATTTTGAATTTCTTTGTCATGAAATGCGCTCGCGCGTTACCCTTCGGATAGTGACCTGAACGCACTAACAAAACGGAGATATTTGGATATAACTATGGATTATTTGGAACCAAAACAACATTTGTTGTTGAAGTAGAAGTCCTGGGAATGCATTCTGACGAAGAACAGCAAAGGTAATCCAATTTTTCTAATAGTAATTGTGAGTTTAGGTTGCCCCAAACTTGGCGCAAATTAGCTAGCCTGTGATGGCCGAGCTATGTACTCAGAATATTGCAAAATGTGCTTTCGCCAAAAAGCTATTTTAAAATCTGACATAGCGTTTGCATAAAGGAGTTCTGTATCTATAATTCCTAAAATAATTGTTATGTATTTTGTCAACGTTTATCATGAGTAATTTAGTAAATTCACCGGAAGTTTCCGGTGGGTATGCTAGTTCTGAACATCACATGCTAATGTAAAAAGCTGGTTTTTGATATAAATATGAACTTGATTGAACAAAACATGCATGTATTGTATAACATAATGTCCTAGGAGTGTCATCTGATGAAGATCATCAAAGGTTAGTGCTGCATCTAGCTGTGGTTTTGGTTTTTGTGACATATATGCTTGCTTGGAAAATGGCTGTGTGATTATTTTTGGCAGGGTATTCTCCTGACATAATCTAATGTTTTGCTTTCACTGTAAAGCTTTTTTGAAATCAGACAACGTGGTTGGATTAACGAGAGTCTTATCTTTCAAATGGTGTAAAATAGTCATATGTTTGAGAAATTGAAGTTATAGCATTTTTGAGGTATTAGTATTTCGCACCACGCGATTCCACTGGCTGTCGAATAGGGTGGGACATTATCGTCCCACTGGCCAAGAGAGGTTAATGCATTATGCTTTTTGAATAAATATTTATTTAATGAATAAGTGAATTTTTTGTTTTACTTTGAAGTTTAAGTTTTGACCAATAAGGTCGCTTGTTAAGTTGTTGCCAATGGGAGTTGACCTGGGAAAAAAGAGAGGGAAAAGGGACGTTGAGAAAAGGATGGACGTTTTACCTTTGGACGGTTGGTAAAGAAAAATTATAAAAGAAGACGACAGAACTAGAACAAAACCCATACCTACTAAGACATGAAGGGAAATACATATTTTATTTTATAAAAGAGTTGTTATAATTTTGTTAACCTCTATGGGCTAGGTGGGACGCAAGCGTCCCACCCGTGGTGCACTCCATCAACAGCAGGTGCATTTCAAGAGCGGCAAATTTGAATCCAAATAAATGTCAAAATTCAAATTTTTCAAACATACAACTATTTTACACCCTTTGAAAGATAAACATCTCCTTAATCTAACCACGTTTTACTATTTCAAAAAGGTTTTACGGCGAAAGCATAAATTTAGAGTATGTTAGGACAGTACATTTACAAGAGTTGTGTGTAATGTTGTGCCAATTCAAAGACAGGCGTCACCAAAACCATAAATCAGCTAAAATTATGCACTAACCTTTTACAATCTCCAACAGATGACACTCCTAGGACATTGTGTTAGACAATGCATGCATTTTTAGTTCTATCAAGTTCATATTTATATCCAAAAACAGCGTTTTACTGTGGCGTTGATGTTCAGGAAATCGTTTCCACTCCAATAACCGGCATTCAAGTCAGCACCACAAATTAAATAATTAAAATTAGAAAACATTGGTAAAATATTATATTGTCATTTAAAGAATTATAGATTTACATCTCTTGAACGCAATCAACTTGCCAGATTTAAAAATAACCTTACTGGGAAATCACACTTTGCAATAATCTGAGCACTGCGCCCAGAAAAATACGCGTTGCGATACAGACTAGCCGCCATGTTGGGGAGATCTAAAATCGAAAATACTATGTAAATAATCCATTACCTTTGATTCTCTTCATCAGATGTCACTTCCAGGTATCACAGGTCCATAACGAATGTAGTTTTGTTCAAAAAAGCTCATCATTTATGTCCAAAAATCTCCGTCTTGTTAGCACATGATCTAAGCCCGCCGGACTTCACTTCATGAACGAGGGGAAAAAATATATTTACGTTCGTTCAAACATGTCAAACGTTGTATAGCATAAATCATTAGGGCCTTTTTTAATAAAAAATAAAAAGACCAAGACGAATGGATGCACATGCTGAGATCTGAATGAAAACGACTCAGATGGCAGGGAAGAAATGTATGACATCTCTGATGATTATTCTGATTCATGTTGAATGGCTTTTCATATCTGGGAAAGGATCCATATCGGGCAGCAGGTGAGCGAGTGTCAGTTAACCTCTATGGGCTAGGTGGGACGCTAGCGTGCCACCCGTGGTGCACTCCATCAACAGCAGGTGCATTTCAAGAGCGGCAAATTTGAATCCAAATAAATGTCAAAATTCAAATTTTTCAAAAATACAACTATTTTACACCATTTGAAAGATAAACATCTCCTTAATCTAACCACGTTTTACGATTTCAAAAAGGTTTTACGGCGAAAGCATAAATTTAGAGTATGTTAGGACAGTACATTTACAAGAGTTGTGTGTAATGTTTTGTCAAGTCAAAGACAGGGTCACCAAAACCATAAAACCAGCTAAAATGATGCACTAACCTTTTACAATCTCCATCAGATGACACTCCTAGGACATTATGTTAGACAATGCATGCATTTTTAGTTCTATCAAGTTCATATTTATATCCAAAAACAGCGTTTTACTGTGGCGTTGATGTTCAGGAAATCGTTTCCCTCCAATAACCGGCATTCAAGTCAGCACCACAAATTAAATAATTAAAATTAGAAAACATTGGTAAAATATTATATTGTCATTTAAAGAATTATAGATTTACATCTCTTGAACGCAATCAACTTGCCAGATTTAAAAATAACCTTACTGGGAAATCACACTTTGCAATAATCTGAGCACTGCGCCCAGAAAAATACGCGTTGCGATACAGACTAGCCGCCATGTTGGGGAGATCTAAAATCGAAAATACTATGTAAATAATCCATTACCTTTGATTCTCTTCATCAGATGTCACTTCCAGGTATCACAGGTCCATAACGAATGTAGTTTTGTTCAAAAAAGCTCATCATTTATGTCCAAAAATCTCCGTCTTGTTAGCACATGATCTAAGCCCGCCGGACTTCACTTCATGAACGAGGGGAAAAAAATATATTTACGTTCGTTCAAACATGTCAAACGTTGTATAGCATAAATCATTAGGGCCTTTTTAATAAAAATAAAAAGACCAAGACGAATGGATGCACATGCTGAGATCTGAATGAAAACGACTCAGATGGCAGGGAAGAAATGTATGACATCTCTGATGATTATTCTGATTCATGTTGAATGGCTTTTCATATCTGGGAAAGGATCCATATCGGGCAGCAGGTGAGCGAGTGTCAGTTAACCTCTATGGGCTAGGTGGGACGCTAGCGTGCCACCCGTGGTGCACTCCATCAACAGCAGGTGCATTTCAAGAGCGGCAAATTTGAATCCAAATAAATGTCAAAATTCAAATTTTTCAAAAATACAACTATTTTACACCATTTGAAAGATAAACATCTCCTTAATCTAACCACGTTTTACGATTTCAAAAAGGTTTTACGGCGAAAGCATAAATTTAGAGTATGTTAGGACAGTACATTTACAAGAGTTGTGTGTAATGTTTTGTCAAGTCAAAGACAGGGTCACCAAAACCATAAAACCAGCTAAAATGATGCACTAACCTTTTACAATCTCCATCAGATGACACTCCTAGGACATTATGTTAGACAATGCATGCATTTTTAGTTCTATCAAGTTCATATTTATATCCAAAAACAGCGTTTTACTATGGCATTGATGTTGAGGAAATCGTTTCCCTCCAATAACCGGCAGTCAAGTCAGCGTCACAAATTAAATAATTAAAATTAGAAAACATTGGTAAAATATTATATTGTCATTTAAAGAATTATAGATTTACATCTCTTGAACGCAATCAACTTGCCAGATTTAAAAATAACCTTACTGGGAAATCACACTTTGCAATAATCTGAGCACTGCGCCCAGAAAAATACGCGTTGCGATACAGACTAGTCGTCATGTTGGGGAGATCTAAAATCGAAAATACTATGTAAATAATCCATTACCTTTGATTCTCTTCATCAGATGTCACTTCCAGGTATCACAGGTCCATAACGAATGTAGTTTTGTTCAAAAAAGCTCATCATTTATGTCCAAAAATCTCCGTCTTGTTAGCACATGATCTAAGCCAGCCGGACTTCTCGTCATGAACGAGGGGAAAAAATATATTTACGTTCGTTCAAACATGTCAAACGTTGTATAGCATAAATCATTAGGGCCTTTTTTAACCAGAACATGAATAATATTCAAGGTGGACGAATGCATACTCTTTTATAACGTATTGGAACGAGGGTACCCAACATGAACTCGCGCGCCAGGTGTCTAATGGGACATCATCGTTCCATGGCACTTGTTCGGTCAGATCTCCCTCCAGAAGACTCAAAACACTTTGTAAAGGCTGGTGACATCTAGTGGAAGCAATAGGAAGTGCCAAAATATTCCTAAGCCCCTGTGTTTTTCAATGGGATAGGTTTAAAGTCAATACAACACATCAGGTATCCACTTCCTGTCAGAAAATGTCTCAGAGTTTTGCCTGCCAAATGAGTTCTGTTATACTCACAGACACCATTCAAACAGTTTTAGAAACTTTAGAGTGTTTTCTATCCATATATAATAAGTATATGCATATTCTAGTTACTGGGTAGGATTAGTAACCAGATTAAATCGGGTAAAAAAATTTATCCAGACGTGCAAATGCTGCCCCCTAGCCCTAACAGGTTAAGGTTTCAGATCAGATGGCCCGGCTGTACTAAGTGAAACTAGGAACTCATTGCGGGCCTGTTGCTGTGTTGAACAATATGTTTGGCTGCTACTAACACACAGGTGTTGTTCAAGCAGTGCATAAACTGCTTGAACTCATGGAACTTGACTGGCCTGCACAGAGCCCTGACCTCAACAACACCTTTGGGATGAATTGGAAGAGTGGAGGCTGTTATAGCAGCAAAGGGGCGACCAACTCCATAATAATGCCCATGATTTTGTAATGAGATGTTCGACGAGCAGGTGTCCACATACTTTTGGTCATGTTTTGTACCTTAAGGGTTCTTAACATTCTAAATAAAATAGCTAAATGATCCTTGGTGTGGCCATCTTAAAACAATTCCATATGTTAGCTAAGTACCACCCCTTCCCTGGCTTAGACAGGGCTTAGACTCTAGATGGTTAAAGGTATCAACCAGAACCATGTGAGTACCTAACAGTGTGTGCCATAAGTGCATCTGAGGTATCCTACAAGTACAGTATAACTGTAGAACCTCTCTTTGGTTGTACCTGGAACCAGAAGGTTCTTCCTGGGAGGATTCTAAATGTAACTCAAAAGGGTTCCCACTAAAATGACAAATCAAAGGGTTCTACGTGGCACCCAAAGCGTTCCCCCCAAAGGGACAAATGATAGAATGTCTACTGGTTCTAATATTTTAACAATCTCTATTACACCCACCGACCCGGAGGCTTAGCAGAAATGTTAGATCGCTGGCAACCGAGAGATTGAGAGTTTGAATTCCAAGTGAGGTTGAGTCCCAAGTAATCAGAATACAGAAGCATAATGTCCCTTACAGCAATAGTACCTTAACCTCTTATGGCTAGGGGGCAGTATTTTCCCGGCTGGATAAAAAACGTACCCGATTTAATCTGGTTACTAATCCTACCCAGTAACTAGAATATGCATATACTTATTATATATGGATAGAAAACACCCTAAAGTTTCTAAAACTGTTTGAATGGTGTCTGTGAGTATAACAGAACTAAAATGGCAGGTCAAAACCTGAGAGATTCCTTTACAGGAAGTGGCCTGTCTGACCATTTCTGGAACTTCTTTGCCATCTCTATCTTTTACTAAGGATCTCTGCTCTAACGTGACACTTCCCACGTCGTCCATAGGCGCTCAGAGCCTGGGAAAAACCTGAATGTTGTCATCCCAGCCCCAGGCTGAAACACATTATCGCCTTTCTCAAGTGGCCGATCAAGGGACTGTGGGCTTAGGCGTGTGACCTGGCCGCCCCCGTCTTTGTGATTTTTTTCCTCTGTTTGCCGAAAAGGAGATTCCCGGTCGGAATATTATCGCTTTCTACGAGAAAAATGGCATAAAAATTGATTTTAAACAGCGGTTGACATGCTTCGAAGTACGGTAATGGAATATTTAGAATTTTTTGTCACGAATTGCGCCATGCGCACGACCCTTCTTTACCATTTCGGATAGTGTCTGGAACGCATACGAACAAAACGCTGCTATTCGGATATAACGATGGATTATTTTGGACCAAACCAACATTTGTTATTGAAGTAGCAGTCCTGGGAGTGCATTCTGACGAAGACAACAAAGGTAATGAAACTTTTGTAATAGTAAATCGGAGTTTGATCAGGGCTAAACTTGGTCGGTGTCTAAATGGCTAGCCGTGATGGCTGGACTATCTACTGAGAATATTGCAAAATGTGCTTTCACCGAAAAGCTATTTTAAAATCGGACATATCGAGTGCATAGAGGAGTTCTGTATCTATAATTCTTAAAATAATTGTTATGTTTTTTGTGAACGTTTATCGTGAGTAATTTAGTAAATTCACCGGATGTTTGCGGGGTATGCTAGTTCTGAACGTCACATGCTAATGTAAAAAGCTGGTTTTTGATATAAATATGAACTTGATTGAACAAAACATGCATGCATTGTATAACATAATGTCCTAGGGTTGTCATCTGATGAAGATCATCAAAGGTTAGTGCTGCATTTAGCTGTGGTTTTGTTTTTTGTGACATTATATGCTAGCTTGAAAAATGGGTGTCTGATTATTTCTGGCTTGGTACTCTGCTGACATAATCTAATGTTTTGCTTTCGCTGTAAAGCCTTTTTGAAATCGGACAGTGTGGTTAGATAAAGGAGAGTCTTGTCTTTAAAATGCTGTGAAATAGTCATATGTTTGAAAAATTGAAGTTTTTGTATTTTTGAGGAATTTGTAATTCGCACCACGCCTATCATTGGATATTGGAGCAGGTGTTCCGCTAGCGAAACGTCTAGATGTAAGAGGTTAATCCAGCTCTAAAATACAGTAACTTTTTAAATATTAACCATATTTTCACTGCAACCAGTACATCTTAAAAGACAATGTGCTGTAATTATTCAAAACTTTTGAGGAAACCTCTTGCACTTAATATATCTGAGTACAGTTACTTAAAGTAATGTTGTAGTCATTACTCAAACCGGTAGTCACTGTGACCGTGTAGGTGTCCAAATTTGAATTGTGTCAACCTTAACATTTTGAGTAAAGCCCCACTAAAACATGCCTCCATTTGTTAGTGACAGAGACATGGTTGTTGAATTTGTTCATTTTCAGTCCTGTGGCTTTCATCAACTGAGGTCCTAGACAAATTCTATTGTTATAATTAAACTCTTTATGACAAAACATATCTCAGGCCTTACAGTGGTTCTTCCTTTAAAAGTAGCGGCATACCTTGCGGGCTGCCGCAGAATTTTATGGCACGCTATTTAATTGTCAGCCGTTGGTGGTCAAACTAGCATTAACAACAATAGAGGGCATCTTTGAGAAGCATTTGACTGTTTGTAATATTGACTGTACTAGAGAATTTAAAACCTTTTTTTGTAAGAACATAGTATATGGGATTGATTTTAAATTTAGCTTAATTCATTTGATTAATACTATGGTGTTTCTATTCCAAGAAAAACAAAACCCTCAGGGTTTCCGTTGGAAAAATATGGCCCTCTACAACGTAACAGTTTCAACACCCTAATTGTAGGCTAACCAATAGCCAAACGGAGATTCAGTGAAAATCTCAATGATTTATCAAGACCAGTCCCTATAGGCTATTGCTTCAATTCCTATTATAACAATTGGATGACGGTGTGCCACAATTAATTGGCCTACACCACAAATGTAACATGTTTAACACATATGATTAGTATATAATAATTTCAGTCACAGTAAGACAATAATTTTGATCTGATTACGCTCATGAAATCACTGTCTCTATTCAATTATTATTTTTGTCTATTTCTCTGTGCGTTGATTGGTGGGGAAAAATAGGTCACCGTAGCCTACTGTAGGCAACACTACTTTATTAACGTTAACATTTGTTCTGAGCAATTTGCTTGCTAGCAAGATAAAATGTGTCTCTCAAAAAGTATCAAGAAGGAGGAAAATGAAAATCAAAGTTTCAGAGAAGAATGTACAGAGAGATGCATTCATCTCTCCATATTTTCCCAATGCCAAGCCAGTGTGTCTTATTTGCAATGAAAATATCGCTGTTTGCAAATAAATCAATCTCTGACTAATTATGAATCTAAGCATAGAATTTTCAGTGGCATTCCTGCCCCATATAGAGGCCTGACGCAGAAACATTGAATCATTAACTGCAAGCTGCACACACAGCTTTTTTTGTGGACATATTCTGTAACTTAAACGGGTTAAATATGCAGTTACAAAGAAGAAGGAAACAGTCGTGGACATTTCCAGCAAGACTATTCAAGTGATCAACTCATATAATGGATGATGATAATGGATGAAGAGCGCTTGGCAAATGCCATCTGTAATCCGCTGGCATCGCGGTACAACATCTACATCGTTCTAATCACAGTCAGAAGACAGTTGAAGAAACTTTCGTGGACTTATGGAAAGGCTCGGTAAGACATTTTATGTATACTGTAATTTCCGTCTATTAAGCGCACCTGAATATAAGCCGCACCCACTGAATTTAAAAACATTATATTATTTTGAACATAAATAAGCCGCACATGTCTATAAGCCGCAGGTGCTTACCGGTACATTGAAACAAATGAACTTTACACAGGCTTTAACGAAACACGGCTTGTAACAAAAATAAATAGGCTTTAACGAAACATGGCTTGTAACAAAAATAAATAGGCTTTAACGAAACACGGCTTGTAACAAAAAAAAAAAATAGCAGTAAGCTTTAGTTGTCTTTTTGCACTGAGTCAATTCCTCACGCTGCTGTTTCCAACGTTTTATCATCGACTCATTAAGACCAAGCTCCCGTGCAGCAGTTCTATTTCCTTTTCCAACAGCCAGATCAATCACCTTCAACTTGAAAGCTGCATCATATGCATTTCTCTGTGTCTTTGCCATGATGAGGGTGACAAAATGACTACCGTAATAAGTTTGAGAGTAATCGATTTAATCTAAACAGTAAACAAAAACGTTGTTTGACCTTAACCCGTTCGGCAATTTCATTGGTCTAATGAAAGCTTCATGCCGCCAAAAAACTGAGCACGTCACAGGATGTGTTTTTTTGGAGAAAAAAAAATTGAAAGCGGGAAAAATCCACATATTAGCCGCGTCATTGTTTAAGCCGCGAGGTTCAAAGCGTGAGAAAAAAGTTGCGGCTTGTAGTCCGGAATTTACAGTATATATATTTTGTTACGAAGATTAACCATATGTGTTCTCTTGTTTTGTACTGTTCTGTAGTTTTGACCCAATGATTCGTCTGACAAACAAAGACCTTCGTGTCATGCAGGCCCAGGCATGGATCAAAGCTGGCGAGACATTCAATGAAGCCGTCTTCACAGACGAATCAACCAAGGCCCTTGAGCAATTTGCTCAAAATTGCTACAGATAAAAAGGAAGAAGATCAAGCAAGCCGGGGACCGTTTGATTTTTGATGGTAAGTTTAGCTATTTACAAAACAAAAGGTACAGAAATTATTGTAGCCTACACCTCACGGACTGCTATGTGTTCCACAATAATTCACTGTTGCCTCCTTTTTCAGGTATCATGGCTCGAGATTTCTTTGAGGAAGAAATCATCAAGATATATTTTTATTTTACTAGTCAGTTAAGAACAAATTCTTATTTTCAATGACAACCTTGTTCAGGTGCAGAACAACAGATTTGTACCAAGGGATTTGAACTTGCAACCTTTCGGCTACTAGCCCAACACTCTAACCACTAGGCTACCCTGCCGCCCCAAATATGCTGGACCCTATGTCAGATCGATGTTTCTGGGACCACACTGTTTCTTTCAAGGTAGGATTATAGCAATATTTTGTTGTTTAGGCCTATTTATATGTATATTTCTAGTATTGTATCAAATGTTGTCTGTTAGGCTAAATGTATTTTTTTCTTCTCCAAATGCAGACAATAACCCAAAACACACTGCAGCCTGGGTTTATATTGCAAATGAGGGCATAAACTGGGTCAAGATGCCAGCAGAGTAAGTTGACCTTTATGTAGTAAAATAAATATAAATAAATAAAAGGCCTCCAATACCTACAGTAGACAGTATATCTGAAAACACATGTATAGGTCTCCTGATTTAAACTCGATCGAACTTGTTTGGCATCAACTGAAAACATGAATCCGTAACTCTGCCAAGCCTACAAGCAAAAATGAACTGGTGAAGGCCATCAAAATGTTTTGGCTTGAGAAATTGATGATACAACAATACAACAAATACATTGATCATCTCAGCAAAGTTTTACCTGTGGTGTGGTCATGAAGCTGGGAGGAAGCGCAACTTAAATGTAGTTTAAATCAACATCTGCATTTTGAATGTCTTTTTTCTCATTATTTTATTAATGAAAGCATAAAGATGTTGATGAAGAACTGTTAGTCAAATTGGGGGATTTTCACACCTACAGCAGCAGGGCTATGAAGAGTTGTGTGACAATTCATAAACCAAGTGCCATGGAATCTCTTCCCAACTATTTTGCAATCTATATGGCTCTCCAATTATTTGTATCATTATTTTATTAACGAAAACATGAAGATGTTTATGAAGAAGCCACATTTGTCTCGGAATCATCCCAGTTGGTATACTGTGGAACCATGCGATTCTTTAAAGTGCGGCCCGTTGTCCAGCCCTTTGTCCACTGATCTCCACGGAGGGTTGTCGGCATGGTTGTATGCTCTGCAAAAACACATTCACATTTTTTGTACACAATTTTCAATTATATTACACAGTATGCCTGCACATTGATAGGCTATATACAGTTGAAGTCGGAAGCTAACATACACCTTAGCCAAATACATTTTAACTCAGTTTTTCACAATTCCTGGCATTTAATCCTAGTAAAAAGTCCCTGCATTAGGTCAGTTAGGATCACCACTTTATTTTAAGAATGTGAAATGTCAGAATAATAGTAGAGAGAATGATTTATTTCAGCTTTTATTTCTTTCATCAATTTCCCAGTGGGTCAGAAGTTTACATACACTCAATTAGTATTTGGTAGCAATGCCTTTAAATTGTTTAACTTGGGACAAACATTTAAAGGTAGCCTTCCACAAGCTTCCCACAATAAGTTGGGTGAATTTCGGCCCATTCCTCCTGACAGAGCTGGGGTAACTGAATCAGGTTTGTAGGCCTCCTTGCTCGCACACGCTTTTTCAGTTCTGCCCACACATTTTTTGTAGGGATTAAGGTCAGGGTTTTGTGATGGCCACTCCAATACCTTGACTTTGTTGTCCTTAAGCCATTTTGCCACAAATTTGGAAGTATAGTTTGGGGTCATTGTCCATTTGGAAGACCCATTTGCGATCAAGCTTTAACTTCCTGACTGATGTCTTGAAATGTTGCTTCAATATATCCACATAATTTGTCCATCCTCATGATGCCATCTATTTTGTGAAGTGCACCAGTCCCTCCTGCAGCAAAGCACCCTCACAACATGATGCTGCCACCCCGTGCTTCACGGTTGGGATGGTGTTCTTCGGCTTGCAAGACTCCCCTTTTTCCTCCAAACATAACGATGGTCATTATGGCCAAACAGTTCTATTTTTTGTTTCATCAGACCAGATGGCATTTCTCCAAAAAGTATGATTTTTGTCCCCATGTGCAGTTGCAAACCGTAGTCTGGCTTTTTTATGGCGGTTTTGGAGGAGTGGCTTCTTCCTTGCTGAGCATCCTCAGGCTATGTTGATATAGATATTTTGTACCTCTTTCCTCCATCTTCACAAGGTCCTTTGCTGTTGTTCTGGGATTGATTTGCACTTTTTGCACCAAAGTACGTTCATCTCTAGGAGACAGAACGCGTCTCCTTCCTGAGCGGTATGACAGCTGCGTCGTACTATTGTTTGTACAGATGAACGTGGTACCTTCAGGCATTTGGATATTGCTCCCAAGGATGAACCAGATTTGTGGAGGTCTACAAAAGCTCTCCGGTCACTTCATGTGTCTCCCGGTCGCAGACGGCATGAGTATCGAACCAGAATCTGTAGCGACAGCGTCTTATACCACTGCGCCACTCGGGAGGTCCCATCCACAAAGTTAATGCTCTTCAATTGCCTTGCGCAAAGTAGCTATTGTCCTGCTAATAGCTCATAATGGCTCTGTACAATGTGACGGGTCGGGAGTAGGTTACAGTACTACAGTAAGAGCAAAATGATCCTAACATTTCCATTCCCTAAATATAGTCTAACCAATACCCAAACGGAGATTCAGTGGAAAACAAATCTCACTGATTTATCAAGACCAGTCCCCATGCTTGTCTCAGAGCAGCACTGTATTGACCTCTGAATGCTGTCTTGTCCCCCTTCCACTTGCCTCTTCCATTAATTTTGAAAGAGTATTTTCCAGTGCTCTAACTCCCCCTTGCACTGGTCTGGAGCAGTGACACACTGACACATGGCACCGTACTAAACCACAAATTACCTCTAAATCCCACAGCATAATCTCAAACTTTTAGTTGAGCAACCACTGTATTTCAAGGCTTGAAACTCATGGTTAGAATATCCAAGAGTTGAAATTTCTATTCACCCACAAGCTGCATTCATAACAGTGAATGCTCAGAGGAGTAAGTGGAGGACCATCCTCCTCAGTGAATTTCATAAAAATATAAATGGCAAAACATTTAAAAAGTTATCATTTTTAAATATAAACTATACAAATATACTATATAAATATATTCCCATGTCGCCAAATAATTGATTAAAACACTCTGAAGGTATACAGTAGGCTCAACAGCACTCTGTAGGGTAGCACCATGGTGTAGCTGGAGGACAGCTAGCTTCCATCCTCCTCTGGGTACATTGACTTCAAAACAAAATGTAGGAGGCTCAAGGTTCTCACCCCCTTCAATAGACCTACACAGTAATTATGACAACTTCCGGAGGACGTCCTCCAACCTATCAGAGCTTTTGCAGAATGAACTGACATGTTGTCCATCCAATCAAAGGATCAGAGAATGAATCTAGTACTGAAAGCATAAACTACAGCTAGCTAGTACTGCTGTGCATAAAATGTGGTGGGTTGTTGTCTCAAAGACAGAGAAAGACATTTTACATTTAAGTCATTTAGCAGACGCTCTTATCCAGATCGACTTACAAATTGGTGCATTCACCTTATGATATCCAGTGGAACAACCACTTTACAATAGTACATTATATATTTTTAGGGGGGGTGGGTTAGAAGGATTACTTTATCCTATCCCAGGTATTCCTTAACTTTTTGAGGCTAGTGGGACGCTAGACAATACATGCATTTTTTTGTTCTATCAAGTTCATATTTATATCCAAAAACATCATTTTACATTGGCGCGTGACGTTCAGAAAATGTATTTCCCCCAAAACCCCGGTGAATCAGCACAACAATTTACAAAAATACTCTTTATAAACGTTAATAAAATATTAAACAGTTTTTTCAAAGAATTATAGATTAACATCTCCTGAATGCAACCACATTGACAGATTTCAAAATAACTCTACTGGGAAAGCACACTTTGCAATAATCTGAGTACTGTGCTCAGAAAAATACATCAGGCAATTACAGATACCCGCCATCTTGGAGTCATCTAAATGCATAAATAGCATTAGAAATATTCCCTTACCTTTAATAATCCTCATCAGAAGGCACTTTCAGGTATCCCAGGTCCACAATAAATGTTGTTTTGTTCGATAAAGTTCAAAATTTATGTCCAAATAACTCCATGTTGTTTGCGCGTTCAGTAAGCTACTCAAAATGGAGGACGCGAGGAAAATGTCATGACGAAAAGTCAAAAAAAGTTCTGTTTACGTTCGTTCAAACATGTCAAACGTTGCAAAGCATCAATCTTTAGGGCTTTAGAACGTGAAAATTCAGTTATATTCCAACCGGACGATTCCATTGTCTTGAAAGACGTTTTGGAACAGAGCTACCTCCACATGTGAATGCGCGCCAATGAACTGATGTCCTTCCCCGAGTCACCAACTTCCCAGCCTTCTTATTCAGTCTGTTCATCATAGACGCCTCAAACAACTTTCTAAAGACCGTTGACATCTAAGCCTTAGGAAGTGCAAAGTGAACCCTAACTCACTGTCTGTTTGATTGGCAATGACTTGAAAAACCATAGGCACCAGATTTTCATTTCCTGGTTGTATTTTTCTCAGGTTTTTGCCTGCCATATGAGTTATGTTATACTCACAGACACCATTCAAACAGTTTTACAAACATCAGAGTGTTTTCTATCCAAATCTACTAATAATATGCAAATATTTGACTCTGGGCCTATTAGGCCGTTTACTCTGGGCATGCTTTTCATCCGAAATCGAAAATACTGGCCCCTACACCTTGACAGGTTCAAGAGGTGGGGTTTCAGGTGTCCCTGGAAGGTGGTGTGATTGACTCCGCTGTCCTGGCGTCGTGAGGGGAGCTTGTTACACCATAGGGGTGCCAGAGCACCAAACAGTTTTGACTGGGCTGAGCGGGAACTGTGCTTCCGCAGAGGTAGGGAGGCGAGCAGGCCAGAGGTGGATGAACACAGTGCCCTTCTTGGGTGTAGGGACTGATCAGAGCCTGAAGTACGGAGAGTGTGCCGTTCCCCTCACAGCCCGTAGGCAAGCACCATGGTCTTGTCAGATGCCAGCTTCAACTGGAAGCCAGTGGAGTGTGCGGAGGAGCGGGGGTGACGGGAGAGAACTTGGGAAGGTTGAACATCAGACGGGCTGCAGTCTGGATGAGTTGTAGGGGTTTAACCTCTAGGCTACGCGGGACGAATTCAGGAATCTCTCGGCAAACAGAGGAAAAAATCACAAAGGCAGGGGCGGTCAGGTCACGCGCTTAAGCTCATGAGTCCCTTGATCGGCCACTTGAGAAAGGCGAGAACGTGTTCAGCCTGGGGCTGGGATGACGACATTCAGGTTTTTCCGGGCTCTGAGCGCCTACGGACGACGTAGGAAGTGTCACGTTAGAGCAGAGATCCTTAGTAAACGATAGAGATGGCAAAGAAGTTCCAGAAATGAGTGAGACAGGCCACTTCCTGTAAAGGACTCTCTCAGGTTTTGACCTGCCGATTTGAGTTCTGTTATACTCACAGACACCATTCAAACAGTTTTAGAAAATGTAGGGTGTTTTCTATCCATATGTAATAAGTATATGCAGTATTCTAGTTACTGGGTAGGAGTGGTAACCAGATTAAATCCGGTCTTTATCCAGCCGTGTCAATACCCCTTAGCCCTAACAGGTTAATGGCACAGGCAGGGTAGCCTAACTACAGTTGCAGTAATCCAGACGGGAGATGACAACTGCCTGGATTAGGGACCTCGCCCCTTCCTGTGTAAGGCAGGGTCGTACTCTAATGTTGCAGAGCATGAACCTACAGGATCGGTCACCGCCTTGATGTTAGCGGAGAACGATCAGGGTGTTGTCCAGGTACGCCAAGGTACTTAGCACTCTGGGAGGAGGACACAATGGAGTTGTCAACCGTGATGGCGAGATCATGGAGAACGGGCAGTCCCCTTCCCGGGAGGAAGAGCAGCTTCGTCTTGCCAAGGTTCAGCTTGAGGTGGTGATCCGTCAAACAATAGTTGAACAGTTTTAAAAAGACAAATTAATTCCAAAATGAAGGAGACACAAAAGAGAGAGAGATGTCTACTTTTAACTAGTTTCACTTACTTAGCAAATGCAGCTACCCATCTAGCACAGTGAATTTAACAATATCCGTATAAGAGCCATGCATCGCTGAGAATCAGACTCGCGACACGCATATGTGTGCCAAATTCCTGTGAGAGTTATCTGGCAAAATGTATTACTGACGCACGGCTGGGGCTACTCTCTGGCAGATGATTACGGTGTTATAAATTAACATTTCACAATTTTTTCCCCATATTTTCTCATTGTTTCTGTGATAAAAATAATACAATTCAAATTTAAATGAAATTTTTAGAGTCTTGTGTAGTAGTAGATGTACAGCATCACAGGTTATGGGCTATTAGCAGGACAATCGATACTTTTTTGCAAGGCAATTGAGAAGCTAACCTCTATATTAGGTGGGATTTAAGCTTCCCAACCCTGGTACACAATCACAATCAACAACAGTAAGAATATCAAGATCAAAAAATTTGAAAACAATTAAATTGTCAAAATTCAAATTTCTCAAACATACAACTATCTTACACCCTTTGAAAGATAAACATCTCCTTAATCTAACCACGTTGGGTCCGATTTTCAAAAGGCTTTACGGCAAAAGCATAAAGTTAGATTATGTTAGGAGAGTACATTGACAATAGCTGTGTGTAATGTTTTGTCAATTCAAAGAAAGGCGTCACCAAAAGCAGAAAACCAGCAAAAATGATGCACTAACCTTTGACAATCTCCATCAGATGACACTCCTAGGACATTATGTTAGACAATGCATGCATTTTTTGTTCTATCAAGTTCATATTTATATCCAAAAACATTGCTTATCATGGCGTTGATGTTGGAGAAATCGTTTCTTCAATAACCGCCGTCAGCAGCACAACAAATTAAATAATTACTATTCGAAACATTGTTAAAATATTATATTGTCATTTAAAGAATTTTAGATTTACATCTCTAACTTAACCGGATTGCCAGATTTAAAAATAACCTTACTGGGAAACTAAGACTTGCAAGTCAATCTGAGCATCGTTTGAAAAATACGCTTATACAGACTAACCGCCATGTTGGAGAGATCTAAAATCGAAAATACTAATGTGGAATAATCCATTACCTTTGATTCTCTTCATCAGATGTCACTTCCAGGAATCCCAGGTCCATCAAATCAAATCAAATTTATTTTAATATAGCCCCTTCGCATACGTCGATATCTCAAAGTGCTGTATGCAGGTCCATAACAAATGTAGCTTTGTTCAAAAGCAACAAATTTATGTCCAAAAAGCTCCTTGTTGTTAGCACATGATCTATGCCAGCCGGACTTTTCGCCATGAACGAGGAAAAATATTTACGCTCGCTCAAACATGTCAAAACGCTGTATAGCATAAATCATTAGTGCCTTTTTTTAACCCAGAACATGAATAATATTCAAGGCGGACGCTTAGACTCTCTTTTTAAAAGTTTTGGAACGAGTATCAAAGTTGATGAACCACCAGAGTTCAATCGCCAACACCGCTCCAAGGCTCTTTTGTTCGTTCAGTACAGTATAAGACTCCAAAACACTTTCTAAAGACTGGTGACATCTAGTGGAAGCTATAGGAAGTGCTCAAAAATTAATAAGCCCCTGTGTGTTTCAATGGCATAGGCTTAAAGGTGAAATTCAACACACACCAGGTATCCACTTCCTGTCAGAATTTGCCTCCCTTATGTCACAAATTCGGTCCCACCTACGAATAAGCCACTTGAAGCCTGTATGCCATTTTCAAAACCTTAAAAATCCTATTACCAATTTCTCAAACATATGACTATTTTACAAAGCTATTTAAAGACAAGACTCTCAAGTTAATCTAAATCCACACTGTCCGATTTCAAAAGACTTACAACGTGAGCAAAACATTAGATTATGCTCAGAGTACCAAGCCAGAAATAATCAGACAACCATTTTTCAAGCTAGCATATATTGTCACAAAAACCTGCATATAGCCAAATGCAGTACTCACCTTGATGATCTTCATCAGATGACAACCCTAGGGACATTGTTATTATACAATATGCATGCTTAATCAACTGTTCATATTTATATCAAAACCCAGCTTTTTACATTAGCATGTGACGCCCAGAATTGTTATTACCCCAAAAACATCCGTAAATTGCCAACATTTACTAAATTACCTAATGGTATAAACGCTCACAAAAAGCATAACAATTATTTTAAGAATTATAGATACAGACCTCCTATGCACTCGAGTATGTCCGATTTTAAAATAGCTTTTGGTGAAAGCATATTTTGCAATATTCTAAGTACATAGCCCAGGCATCACGGGCAATACAGTAGTAGTTATGTAAAGGGTCATTATTTAGACACCCGCCAAGTTTAGCACTCACCATAACTATACACTATTATAAAAGTTTCATTACCTTTTGTTGTCTTCACCAGAATACACACACCCAGAACTGCTACTAATAACAAATGTTGGTTTGGTCCAAAATAATCCATCAAAAGAGTCCTAACAGCGTTGTTCGTGGCGCTCCAGACACTATCCCGAAATAGTAAAGAAGTGTCACGCGCATGGCGTAATTCGTGACAATAAAATTTTTGTATTCCATTACTGCAATTAAAAGCATGTCAACCGCTGTTTAAAATCAATTTCTTACGACATTTTCTCTGTGAGAAAATCACAATATTCCCAGGGCCTCCTTTTCGGCAAACAGAGAAAAATCCCAAAGGCGGGGCGCGGGTCACG
>NW_025550381.1:0-5984 GCF_905237065.1 Salmo salar | reverse complement strand
TGCATTTCACAGGAAGAACATTCCAAGCATTTCAACTTAGGTAAGCAAGGAGGGGTTACAGGTGCCCTAAAGGGACAAAACTAGAATATCAATACACAACATATTCCTCCCCCTTTACTTTTGATGACTCAAAAAGGAAAAAGGAAATATTCACCATTTTGCCTATTGTTTTATTTTTAACATAAATTCTCTTAATGTAAATTAACTTTTCAGAATAACCTTTTTATGGTTAGGTACATTGGTGCAACGACAGTGCTTTTTTTGCAAATGTGCTTGTTAAATCATCACCCGTTTGTCGAAGTAGGCTGTGATTCAATGAGAAATGAACAGGCACTGCATTGATTACATGCAACGCAGGACACGTTAGATAAACTAATAATATCATCAACCATGTGTAGTTAACTAGTGATTATGTTAAGATTGATAGTTTTTTATAAAGATAAGTTTAATGCTAGCTAGCAACTTACCTTGGCTTCTTGCTGCCCTCGCGTAACAGGTAGTCAGCCTGCCATGCAGGCTCCTCGTGGAGTGCAATGTAAGGCAGTTGGTTAGAGCGTTGGACTAGTAACCAGAAGGTTGCAAAAACAAATCCCCGAATCCCCCCTGAATGCCTTTCTTTAAAATCAATACACAAGTATATATTTTCAAACCTGCATATTTAGTTAATATTGCCTGCTAACATGAAATTGTGTCACTGCTCTTGCGTTCATTGCCTGGCTCATTGCAAACTAATTTGCCAGAATTTTACGTAATTATGACATACCATTGAAGGTTGTGCAATGTAACAGGAATATTTAGACTTAGGGATGCCACCCATTAGATAAAATACGGACCGGTTCCATATTTCACTGAAAGAAAAAAAACGTTTGGTTTTCGAGATGATAATTTCCGGATTCGACCATATTAATGACCTAAGGCTCGTATTTCTGTGTGTTTATTATATTATAATTAAGTCTATGATTTGATAGAGCAGTCTGACTGAGCGGTGGTAGGCACCAGCAGGCTCGTAAGCATTCATTCAAACAGCACTTTCATGCGTTTTGCCAGCAGCTCTTCGCAATGCATTGCGCTGTTTATGACTTCAAGCCTGTCAACTCCCAAGATTAGGCTGGTGTAACCGATGGGAAATGGCTAGCTAGTTAGCGGGTGCGCGCTAATAGCGTTTCAAACGTCACTCGCTCTGAGACTTGGAGTAGTTGTTCCCCTTGCTCTACATTGGTAACGCTGCTTCGAGGGTGGCTGTTGTCGATGTGTTCCTGGTTCGAGCCCAGGTAGGAGCGAGGAGAGGGACGGAAGCTATACTGTTACACTGGCAATAATAAAGTGCCTATAAGAACTTCCAATAGTCAAAGGTACATGAAATACAAATCGTATAGAGAGAAATAGTCCTATAATTCCTATAATAACTACAACCTAAAACTTCTTACCTGGGAATATTGAAGACTCATGTTAAAAGGAACCACCAGCTTTCATATGTTCCCATGTTCTGAGCATGGCACTTAAACGTTAGCTTTCTTACATGGCACATATTGCACTTTTACTTTCTTCTCCAACACTTTGTTTTTGCATTATTTAAACCAAATTGAACATGTTTCATTATTTATTTGAGGCTAAATTGATTTTATTGATGTATTATATTAAGTTAAAATAAGTGTTCATTCAGTATTGTTGTAATTGTCATTATTACAAATAAATAAATACATAAAAATAAAAACATAATAATAAAAAAATAAAATCGGCAGATTAATCGGTATCGGCTTTTTTTTGGCCCCCCAATAATCGGTATCGGCATTGAAAAATCATAATCGGTCGACCTCTACTTCAGACACCAGTTGGGGGCCATTATCACTAACGAGTTGCGTTGGTAAGCTGAAACGACTGAAGATTGACCGTAGCTCTTCGATTGTTCTCTCCGCAGAGGTGCTCTTCATCACTGTGACCTCATGCCATTTTCTGTGCGAATCAACTACGACTAAGAACACACAATCCTCCAGTGGGCCTGCATAGTCTATGTGGACTCGCTGCCAAGGCTCCTCTGGGAAGTCCCATGGGTGTAGTGGTGCTAGCTGAGGCATGTTCCTCATCTTTTGACATGCAGAACATGACTTGACCTTGTCTTCGATAACTGCGTCCAAACCTGGCCACCAAAAGTAGCTGCGTGCAACCTACTTCATTCGCACCATGCCACCGTGCCCTGAATGGAGTTCTTCAAGCACCTGCTTTCTCTGTGGAAGCGGAATGATGACTCGAAAACCCCATAGCAAGCATCCAAACTGAACTGTGAGCTCGTTTCTCCTCACTAGGTAAGGTTGTAGGCTGTCTGACAGCACTCCTTTTCCATGAGTGACAATGTCCATGGCCTCAGACATCACTGGATCAGTGGGGGTGAACTTTTTTACTTGGACAGATGTAACTGGGGCGTTCGTCACTTCCTTGAAGTAGATGATTTCAGCATGGGAGTGCTCAGTGTGTGCAACAGGTAAGGGAAGCCTTGAGAGGCCGTCTGCATTGCCGTGCTGCTCAGTATTTGCACGGCTGGATAAAAAAAATGTACCCAATTTAATCTGGTTACTAATCCTACCCAGTAACTAGAATATGCATATACTTATTATATATGGATAGAAAACACTCTAAAGTTTCTAAAACTGTTTGAATGGTGTCTGTGAGTATAACAGAACTCATTTGGCAGGCAAAACCCTGAGACATTTTCTGACAGGAAGTGGATACCTGATGTGTTGTATTACCTTTAAACCTATGCCATTGAAAAACACAGGGGCTGAGGAATATTTTGGCACTTCCTATTGCTTCCACTAGATGTCACCAGCCTTTACAAAGTGTTTTGAGTCTTCTGGAGGGAGATCTGACCGAACAAGAGCCATGGAACGATGATGGCCCATTAGACACCTGGCGCGCGAGTTCATGTTGGGTACCCTCGTTCCAATACGTTATAAAAGAGTATGCATTCGTCCACCTTGAATATTATTCATGTTCTGGTTAAAAAGGCCCTAATGATTTATGCTATACAACGTTTGACATGTTTGAACGAACGTAAATATATTTTTTTCCCTCGTTCATGAAGTGAAGTCCGGCGGGCTTAGATCATGTGCTAACAAGACGGAGATTTTTGGACATAAATGATGAGCTTTTTGAACAAAACTACATTCGTTATGGACCTGTGATACCTGGAAGTGACATCTGATGAAGAGAATCAAAGGTAATGGATTATTTACATAGTATTTTCGATTTTAGATCTCCCCAACATGACGACTAGTCTGTATCGCAACGCCGTATTTTTCTGGGCGCAGTGCTCAGATTATTGCAAAGTGTGATTTCCCAGTAAGGTTATTTTTAAATCTGGCAAGTTGATTGCGTTCAAGAGATGTAAATCTATAATTCTTTAAATGACAGTATAATATTTTACCAATGTTTTCTAATTTTAATTATTTAATTTGTGATGCTGACTTGACTGCCGGTTATTGGAGGGAAACGATTTCCTCAACATCAATGCCATAGTAAAACGCTGTTTTTGGATATAAATATGAACTTGATAGAACTAAAAATGCATGCATTGTCTAACATAATGTCCTAGGAGTGTCATCTGATGGAGATTGTAAAAGGTTAGTGCATCATTTTAGCTGGTTTTATGGTTTTGGTGACCCTGTCTTTGAATTGACAAAACATTACACACAACTCTTGTAAATGTACTGTCCTAACATACTCTAAATTTATGCTTTCCGTAAAACCTTTTTGAAATCGTAAAACGTGGTTAGATTAAGGAGATGTTTATCTTTCAAAGGGTGTAAAATAGTTGTATGTTTGAAAAAATTGAATTTTGACATTTATTTGGATTCAAATTTGCCGCTCTTGAAATGCACCTGCTGTTGATGGAGTGCACCACGGGGGGGGGACGCCTACGTCCCACCTAGCCCATAGACGTTAAAGGTTCCTGGATCTGGTCCTAGTTCTGTGAGAGGGAGGAGAGGGGAAGTGGATGGAGAGGGGGTGGGGGTGGTGGAGGATGGTATGTCCATCAACCTGGACTGGTGCTGGTGGAGGAGCAATGCGGCGGCAAGACGATGTTGGAGACTGGAGAACAGACGGAGCTAACAGTGCCCAGACCCACCTGGCCATGGAGCAATCCATTTATAGATGGCCCAAGGTACGTACAGAGAACTGCCCCACGGTGCACTCACACTGAGCACACCTACAAACAGTTGGTAGGTATATTCAGTGTAGTGCACCCGTGGGGACAGTTCTCTGTACGTACCTTGAGACATCTATTGATGGATTCTCTAGTGGGGAGGCAACCATGAACAGATGTCTGAGGAAAGGCTTTCTGTTCGGTGTGTGCTCAGGGTTATGATAATGGGCTATTGGGGGGGGGTTCAGGTCTGATCATTTCGTTACAGAGGTGGATGAGGGCCTCTAGCAGGTTATTTGTGCTGTTGGGTGGTTCTTGGTTGTTCACTGTTCTTGGCATGCCTCCCCACTGACTGCCTTGTGGACCCCTGTACTCACTTGATGGAATGGTGGCTGCTGGGAGGGGTGAAGGCCGTTCAGCGGGTCTGGGGGATCTGGACGGAGGCTGGCTGGTTTGCTGCTGTGTGAGATCAAGGGCAGGGAGGCTAAGGGGGGTGGATCTGGGTCGCTAAGGGGGGAGGAGTCAGGGGAAGTAGGGGTATGGTAGAGAAGTCAAGGGCAGTTGGTGGTGGGAGTGGGGAATCAGGGACAGTGAAGTGGAGGTATAGGCCAATCAGAGGAAGTAATTGACTGGGGGAGGGAGGGGTGGGTATGGTGCGGGGTCTAGGAGGGGCAGATGGTTTCTCGGAGGGGATAGCAGGTTTTGCGTGTCATGTTTTCTGGCGTCAGGGTTTGGGTTCTGGGGTGGTCTTCTGGTCTGGTCTCTTGTTGGTCTGTTGTTTCTGATCTTTTACGTTTGGTCATTTTTGTCCAGTTTGGGTTGTCATCTAAGAATTGGAGTTGTGAGGCTATGGGTTCTTCCGGTTGTATGGCCTCTCACTCCCTTTGACCAGGGGTTTGGAGGGGGTGGCGGTAGCTTGGAAAGGATTTGTTGGGGAATTGGGGGAGAGGTAGAGGGGCCGACAGGGGTCGGGGCTGTTTCTGGTACATCTTGGGTGGTGGGTTGGGCGATCCCTGTGGAAAGGTCTGGTTCTGGTACTGGTTCTGGGTTTCAGTTGTTGCCTGGTGGATGGGTTGGTGGGTTTGGGACTTGGGTTAGTGGGGTTGGGGTTTGTGGTGTTGGACCTTGCCCTTCCAGTGTAGGAACTGGGGAAGGTTCTGAAGAAGTGGTCCCCTTTCCCGCACAGGTTTCAGGGGTGTGTGGAGGTACAGTCAGGTGGGATGGCTGTCTTTACAGATCTTACAGATAATGGCTGTGTAGGCTGCGACCAGATGGGCCAATTAGCGTCAGTTCTTGCACAGTTTGGGTATGCTGTAGTAGTGGATGGAGACTCTGTTCTCCGCCCACTCCGGTTAGGTCCGGTCTAACTGGACCAGTCATTTTCATGCCGCAGTCATGACGTTGTCTTCGTCCAGGACCCTCCGTGCCGCTGACTTGAGGGTGGCAAACCTGCTAAACAAAACTTGTATGTCCTGGATGCATTCATTGTGAAGCTATACTTTAACTATTCTTTGTCAGAAAGGTGGTATGCACTAAGTATTTTAAACGCTGCTGTATCTTTGAATTTTCTGTATTTTAATCCCCTATAGTCAATCTAAGTTACATAACAAGAATATCCCCATCAAAATCTGTAATTTTTTGCTAGAGATATGTCATGACGTTGGCCTGTGGGTAAGGTTTATGACCTCCCCATAAATGCCTTTCTCCCTTCCCCTCTCTCGCTGACCCTACTGAAGGACTTGAATAGCCTGTGTTAAATATAGAGAGTCTGGGAACATCAAACAAATGGGGGAAAGGAACCATATTTTGCGTAACAAACCAGTTGGAAATATGCTTTGGAACG
>NW_025550380.1:0-13518 GCF_905237065.1 Salmo salar | reverse complement strand
TTTTTACTGAGCCTAGTTCACTACCATTTGGGACACAAGCCATGTCTCCAGTTTCAGGGCAGGTTACACCAGGTTGTCTTGGCTGTGTGGCACGGCATGGGTTATGTTGAGGCAGAGTCCGCCAGGGACACAGCAGAGTGGTGAGTGCAGGGCTTCTAGTAAAGACCAGGAATGGGAGAAAGAAATATGACAGATGAGTGCGTTATATTAAAATAGCATCGACTCCATGACGTCTTAATTACTGAATCAACTTGGAGAGCTGTAAAGTTGATAGCCGTGACAATGATAATAAAAAATGTCGATAGGTGTCACTCATATTTTCCTGTGAAAGCCACATGTAAGGCGTTTCAGCTTGTATCAACAACGAGTAGATAACGTAACACTCACTAAGGAATGATTCACGCACAAATGACTTTGGGTGTCTTTGTCTCTTTGATTGTCCCTCTGCGGCAATGTTTCCATGTCTTTAATGTTTCTGTCAGCCGGACTAACCCCTCACTCCTTCTCTCTCTCGCTCTCTCTCTTTTCTGTCTTTTTATATAACTCCCTCCCTCGTCTTATCTCTCTTTCTCCCTTCCTTTTCTCTCCTTCTTCATTTCCCCCTCCCTCCACCTCCTCTCTCTCTATCACGTCTCATTCTCACACTCTCTCTCTTGCTCTCTCTCTCTCTTTTGTTCTCTCTCTTGCACTGCCTTACTTTCTATTTGTGTCTCACTGTCTCTCCCTTTCTCTTTCATCCCTTTCTCTCTCTCCTGATTCTCTCTGCCTCTCTCTCTGCTGCTGTTTGGGCGTGCTGCTGGCAGAGTGAGTAACAGTCAGGTAAATAGTAGAGAGACTGCCGCGTACAGAGAGGAGGGCGTCGAGTAAACCCTGGTGTTAAGGGGGAGGGTTGGAAATGGTGGTGTGTTAAACAGAGCAGTGTGCTGAGTCTGGAGACAACTTCAGTGATACGTCTCATGGGGAGGGGGCTAAATGCGGAGAGAGAAGCATAAGGAAGAGAGAGAAGCAGCGGTCGGAAGAGCTGAGTGTCTGAGGATTGGAAGAATAACTAGCTGTAGTACCTGTGTGCAGTCCAGTGTCTACAGGGGAGGTCTCAGTAAAGACGAGAGATGCTAGGGGGGCAGCAGGAGCAGTAGTACCTGTGTGCAGTCCAGTGTCTACAGGAGGTCTCAGTAAAGACGAGGATGCTAGGGGGCAGCAGGAGCAGTAGGGGTTCAGGACGTAGGAGCCGGGAGACTTGGGGTCTGTTGAGACGAGAGAAAATGATATATGAGCAAATAAGTAATCCCTGTCCAACTCTCAGCTAACTTAACTTGTTTTATCTTCTCACTCTGTTCGTAATGTTCACCAATCTGGTTTTAGACCAGGACATAATACCGTTTCATCTGCTTGTTCTAGATGATGTGTTAATAAAGCTTACATCAATCAAAATCATTGGGCGCCTTATTTATAGGCTGTCCCAAGGCCTTCGACACTTCTCATTCAAAGGTTGACTGAGATCATGTTTCTTACCAAGTGGTGAGAATTATCTGTCAGACAGGATACAACTTATGTGAAGGTTGGTGTTAAGTTCAGTTTCCTAGATATTACGAAAGGTGTACCAGGGTCAGTATTGGGACCTGTTATCTTGACTATTTCAAACCTGTAATATTCATCTGTATGCAGACGATACTGTTATGAATGACATTGCCCCAACTGTAGCTCAGGCATTGTTAGAGCTGCAATCTGACTTTGTTGCCTTACAGAAAGCCCTGGTTGGTTTTAAGACTTGTACTTAATGTGGGCAAGACATGTTGTTCTCTAATTCTCGCAACAACAAAAAAATCCTGTAGACTACATATTTATTAATTGAATGGTTCTCCCATCGATTGGGCTCCCACCTATAAATATCTGGGAATTTGGATTGACAAGTATTTAATGTAAAAAAAAGTTAAAAAGTTAAGACTTAAAGTGGGCCTCTTTTTTCAGAAACTGATCTTGCCTCTCCCTAAACAGCAGGAAGCAGATTGTACTGTCAACTTTACTTGCCAGTTGTTGACTATGGTGACACCATTTACCAGAATGCAGCAGTCCACTACTCTTAAACCTTTGGATGCCTTCTACCCCAGCAACCTTTGTTTTATCATTAAAGTCATGTAGATCACTTCATTATTCCCTTTTTGTTAACAAAACTCTACTACAAAAGCTTCCGACTTACCAAACTTTGTTGATTTAGTATAAAAACATTGTTACCAAACCCATTCACAGGTTTGGTTAACTCTAAAATTCTTCGGGTCTCCATCGAATTAGGTAAATCCACTTTCAGTTTTATACCCCCACATTTTTGCATTAACCTGCATAGCGTCTTGATTCCCCCGGTGCCGCTAGGGCAGTTAATGTTGAATTTGTTAGAAATAATAATTGCATTTGTTTTGATTAAATGCATTGTGGTGTTGAAGTTGTTGTTTTTGAAATTGTAACCTGTAGTTTTTATAGGAATGTTCTTGTTGAATGGGTTGAATTTGTTGTCCTCAGGGCACCGTTGAAAATGAGGCCCTGGTCTCAATGGCCTCCCCTGGTGTAACTAATAAACCCAGTTAGTGTGACTACTACTGGTGTTTCCGTTACCTACTCAGTTCATTTACTGACTCGGATGGTTGTGTTTTACAATGTGGAGAGGGCATATCGACCATGACTGGGAGAGATGGGTAGCTGCATTGGGGTCTGACAGTAGAGGGTGGAGGGGAGATGGGGGTAAATTGCTATATTGCCAGACTTGGCATCAGCTCACCCTACCTAAAGTGCTTTAAATTGTCTGGAACTAACGCTCCATTAAAACGCTCCAAATTAGTGCATGTTAATTAACAATTCTACCGAAGCAGCAAGATGCTGATGGGGGTTTATTTTTAAATAAACAAAAGTGCCTAAGTAAATACATATTTAGGGGAAAGAGTGTCAGTGAAAAGGAAAGAAATATAAATGCTTAAAATACTTAGTGGTTGATTGGCTCAATGGTTAGCACTCTGGACCAACCTTCTGCAAGGAATGGTAAATGCTGTCATTATGTGTTGGTTTATGCAAGCTCTGACACACTACGGCACAACGTAGGAAACAAGGAAACAATAGATCCGTATTAATTTGTGATAACCATGAACTGTGTGTGTTGTGTGTGTGTGTGTGTGTGTGTGTGTGTGTGTGTGTGTGTGTGTGTGTGTGTGTGTGTGTGTGTGTGTGTGTGTGTGTGTGTGTCTCTTCTCCCTGGCTTTCTCCCACCTCTCTGCCTCCATGTCTCTTGTTCTCCAGGTCTCCATAGGGAGGCTGAGGAGGCCATTCCAGATCACTGGTCCAGGCGGGCTCCCAGAGTCCTGACTGAAGGCTGGCTGAATGGACTTCATTGGCTGTGGGTGATGAGGGTATATAACTCTGAAACCAGTCAGAATACACACACAGTGTTCTTTGACTGCATGGGGTTAGGGGGAGCCAACCATGTTTAGGGTGTTTGCTGAGCAGATTCGAAATATGAAAATAGACAGAGAGGAGAGAGAGAGGGGATTGAGAGAGAGAAAGAGACAGGAAATTGGCTGTCTGTTTCTAAATCATGCCTCATCTATACATAATCTGAAAATGCATATGTTCCATAACTTGCACTTAACCACTATCACCAACCATAAACATTCATTACCTACTGTATCATTATCTACATATCAAACACTCCAAGAGAGAGGTGAGAGAGAGAGGAGGGATGGTGAGAGAGGCAGAGAGAGAGGAGGGATGGTGAGAGAGAGGGGGGGATGGTGAGAGAGAGGAGGGATGGTGAGAGAGAGCAGAGAGAGGAGGGATGGAGAGAGAGAGAGGTAGAGAGAGAGGAGGGATGGTGAGAGAGAGCAGAGATGAGGAGGGAGGTGAGTGAGAGAGAGAGAGGTAGAGAGAGAGGGACATATGAAGAGGGATGAGGTGGGCTGAGGAGAGGTGAGGAGGGATGGTGAGAGAGAGAGAGGTAGAGAGAGAGACATATGAAGAGGGATGAGGTGGGCTGAGGGGAGAGTGAGGAGGGATGGAGAGAGAGAGGTAGAGAGAGAGGGACATATGAAGAGGGATGAGGTGGGCTGAGGAGAGTGAGGAGGGATGGTGAGAGAGAGAGAGAGTAGAGAGAGAGGGACATATGAAGAGGGATGAGGTGGGCTGAGGAGAGTGAGGAGGGATGGAGAGAGAGAGGTAGAGAGAGAGGGACATATGAAGAGGGATGAGGTGGGCTGAGAGAGTGAGGAGGGATGGTGAGAGAGAGAGAGAGGTAGAGAGAGAGGGACATATGAAGAGGGATGAGGTGGGCTGAGGAGAGTGAGGAGGGATGGAGAGAGAGAGGTAGAGAGAGAGGGACATATGAAGAGGGATGAGGTGGGCTGAGGAGAGTGAGGAGGGATGGTGAGAGAGAGAGAGGTAGAGCGAGAGGGACATATGAAGAGGGATGAGGTGGGCTGAGGAGAGCGAGGAGGGATGGAGAGAGAGAGGGACATATGAAGAGGGATGAGGTGGGCTGAGGAGAGTGAGGAGAATTAGTAGTGACTCACGCTCAGTCCAATGGCAGCTTAATGACCTGCGGTCAGTCGGCTCTGTCTCCAATTCATCAGACTGCTCTCTTTCTCTTGCCCTCTTTTTCTATCATTCTCTCTCCTCCTCGCTTGTCTTTCTCACGCACTCTCTCTCTGTCTCCCTGTCTTCTCCCTCGCTTTGTCTTTCACTCACACACTCTCTCTCTGTCTCCCCTGTCTTCTCCCTCACTTTTCCCACCTCTCCATCTCTTGTTCTCATTCACTTTCTCTCACCCCCCTCTCACTATTCTCTCTCTCTCTCTCGCTTTCCCTCTTTCTCCTATTCAGGTGAGGGGAGATATCACCTCCTTCCCTCTCTCTGTTCAGACTGGCTGGACGGATTTGACTTATTATTTTTTCTTCTCAGCGTGTCAGAGATTGAGTGAAAGAATGGGGGCACTTTAGGACCACCCTGCATCAGCATGCCTGTCTGTCTGGATGTACAGCAGTCTATCCAGCCTCGGGGTGGGAGGGTGGAAGGGTTTGAGAAAGAGGGGAAGAGGGGAAGAGGAGGGGAAATCATGCCCTGGTTAACCTTTGGCTCTGCTGAAGTCAGGGGAGGGGGATATGACTGTTATGACCCAGAGTCTCATGTACTGTATGTCTACTTAAGTTCTGGAAGTAAAACTTCAGCATTCAAACACAACAGACAAGCCCAGGCATGCCCAAGAAACAAATTAACAACTAACTGAATAGAACAAACAGAACACAAGTTAGGGGCCAGAGTCTGTGTTTAGTAAAGGGACCCTAACTGAATAGGACAAACAGAACACAAGTTAGGGGCCAGAGTCTGTGTTTAGTAAAGGGACCTTAAAACCTGTTGGGGCTCGAGGGCAGTATTGAGACATTTTGAAAAAATATGTGCCCATTTTTAACTGCCTCCTACACCAACTCAGAAGCTAGGATATGCATATTATTAACACATTCGGATAGAAAACACTCTGAATTTTCTAAAACAGTTTGAATGGTGTCTGTAAGTATAACAAAACTCATATTGCAGGCAAAAACCTGTGAAAAATAGATCCAAAAAAATGTGAATTTTGTGACTGTACTATTTAGTGTCATTGTTTTATAGATACCATAGTGAGAAAGGATTCATTTCGCAACACCTACGGCTTCCACTAGATGTCAACGATCTTTATAAAGTTGTTTGAAGCGTCTATGATAAACAGAGAGCAAATTAGAATCCAAGGAAGTTGACATGTCATCACTTCATTTTTTTTGCGCCTGCGCATAAATCTGAGAAACGTGAGTTTTGTCTTCATTGTTTATCTCGACATAGGATAGGTTGTGTGAAAATATTACTGATGTTTAACGTTAAAAATGGACCAAAAGATTAATGCTAAACAACATTTTGACATGTTTGAACGAACATAAATAGATTATTTACTAGTTTTTTTTAGCTTTTCGGCGTGAATTACACTCCCCCACCACGTTTTGTGGGAGCATAATGAACGCTAAGTACTTGGTGTTATTTGGACATAAATTATGAACTTTGTCAAAAGAAACCACATTTGTTCCGGACCTGGGATGCCTTCCGGACCTGGGATGCCTGCCTTCTGATGGAGATAATCAAAGGTAAGGGGATATTTACAATGTTATTATCGATTTTAGATGATGCTAACTGTATAGCATAGCCTGTTGTTCTTAGCATAGCACCCTTTTTTATTGCAAAATGTGATTTCCCAGTAAAGTTATTTTGAGATCTGGCCATTCGGTAGCAATTACGAGATGATAATATATTATTCTTTGAATGACAATATTATAATTTACCAATGTTTTCGAATAGTAATTTTGTTATGTTCACCGGAAGCATTTCAGAGAAGAAAAAAATCTGAATTTCACGCTACTGTAAAATGCTGTTTTTGGATATAAATATGAACTTGATGGAACAAAAAATGCATGTATTGTATAACATAATGTCCTAGGAGTGTCATCTGATGGAGATTGACAAAAGTTAGTGCATAATTCTAGCTGGTTTCTGCTTTTGGTGACTCCTGACCTTGAATTGAAAATGGATGTTTGTACTTTTGTGGCTATGTACTGTCCTAACATAATCTAACTTTATGCTTTTGCCGTAAAGCCTCTTTGAAAATCGAACAATGTGGTTAGATTAAGGAGATGTTTATCATTTAAATTGTTTAAAATAGTTGATTGTTTGAGAAATTGAAATTATTAGATTTTGATGTTTTGAATTTCCAGCCTTGTTAGCAATCCCGGCTCCGGGTTCATTGCTAACCTGAGCCAACAGGCTAACTGAATAGGACAAACAGAACACAAGTTAGGGGCCAGAGTCTGTGTTTAGTAAAGGGACCCTAACTAAATAGGACAAACAGAACACAAGTTAGGGGCCAGAGTCTGTGTTTAGTAAAGGGACCCGGAGCTGCAGCTGCTGGCTTCTTTAATTCTACACGGAAGTCAGTTGTCTTTTTTTTTTGTATGTGTGTGTGTGCGTGTGTGTGCACGCGCGTTCATGTGTGCCTGTATGTCTGTGTGCACTCCTGGAGTCAAGGGAAGTGACGGCTGTGGTGACATTTGGAGAGTTGGTTGGCGTAGGCCTCCAGGACTGTTTTGCTGCAGTTGTGGCCTTTCAGAGAGATAGGCATGCCCCTGCTCTCTCTCTCTCTCTTTCTCTCTCTCTCTTTCTTGTTCTCTCGCTCTTGCTCTGCCTTACTTTCTGTGTGTCTCTCTCACTCTTTCGCTCTCTCTCTCTCTGACCAGTGGGCATTCTCCGTCCATCACCACCCCCACAACAACCCCAGTCTGTCACAGAGGTCGGGGTCAGTGGACAAGATAGACAGCCAGGTCCCCGGAGGTGACTGAGGAGGAAGCTGAGCAGCTGGACCTCTGACCTGGCCAAGGTGGCCTGGCATGACCATGGTGAGACTGGGCACCCCTGGAGCCAGGAGCTTGAAGATCTGTAGGCCCTACTGTGCAGACAGGGAGACAGAGGGGTGGCTGGGGTCAATAGCAGCAGGAGGACAGGGGATGACCGTACCATGGCAAACAGAGCTTGTGTGTAACGGCTGTCTGAAGTAGTAGACCAAGGTGCAGAGTGGAATTTGTTCATCTTTTATTTTAGATGAAAAAAGGCACTTCACAAAGAAACACAGACGACAGCCAAACAGTCCTGTCAGGTATCTTAACACACTAAACAGAAAACATCTACCCACAAAACCCAAAGGAAAAACATGCTGCTTCAGTATGACTCCCAATCAGCAACAATGATGTACAGCTGTTCCTGATTGGGAGCCATACCCGGCCGAAAACAAAGCAATCCCCAACATAGAAATACAGACATAGAATGCCCACCCAAATCACACCCTGACCAAACCTAAATAGAGACATAAAAGGCTCTCAGGTCAGGGCGTGACATTGTGTAATAAATGGCACCCTATACCCTATGTAGTGTACTACTTTTGACCATAGGACTACTTTTGTATTTAACTAGGAAGTCAGTTAAGAACAAATTGGCAAGTCAGATAACCTCTATGGACTAGGTGGGACGCTTGCGTCCCACCTACTCAACAGCCAGTGTAATCCCGTGGCGCGATATTCAAATACCTCAAAAATGCAAAAACTTCAATTTTCAAACATATGACTATTTTACACCATTTTAAAGACAAGACTCTCGTTAATCTAACCACACTGTCCGATTTCAAAAAGGCTTTACAATGAAAGCAAAACATTAGATTATGTCAACAGAGTACCCAGCCAGAAAAAATCGGACACCCATTTTTCAAGCTAGCATATAATGTCACATAAACCCAAACCACAGCTAAATGCAGCACTAACCTTTGATGATCTTCATCAGATGACAACCCTAGGACATTATGTTATACAATACATGCATGTTTTGTTCAATCAAGTTCATATTTATATCAAAAACCAGCTTTTTACATTAGCATGTGACTAGCATGTGACTAGCATTCCCACCGAACACTGCCGGTGAATTTACTAAATTACTCACGATAAACGTTCACAAAAACACTAACAATTATTTTAAGAATTATAGATACAGAACTCCTCTATGCACTCGATATGTCCGATTTTAAAATAGCTTTTCGGTGAAAGCACATTTTGCAATATTCTAAGTAGATAACCCGGCATCACAGGGCTAGCTATTTAGACACCCAGCAAGTTTAGCACTCACCAAAGTCAGATTTACTATAAGAAAAATGTTATTACCTTTGCTGTTCTTCGTCAGAATGCACTCCCAGGACTTCTACTTCAATAACAAATGTTGGTTTGGTCCCAAATAATCCATTGTTATATCCAAATAAGCGGCGTTGTGTTCGTGCGTTCAAGACACTATCCGAAAGGGTAAATAAGGGTGACGAGCATGGCGCATTTCGTGACCAAAAAATTCTAAATATTCCATTACCGTACTTGAAGCATGTCAACCGCTGTTTAAAATACATTTTTTTATGCCATTTTTCTCGTAAAAAGCGATAATATTCCGACCGGGAAGTCGTTTTTTATTACAAAGAGAGGAAAGTAAAAGCATGCTATCCCCTCATGCACGAGCCTCAGTCTAATGGCCCTCTGATAGAGCAGTTGCCAAACGAGCTAATGTGTTTCAGCCTGGGGATGGAATTACATCGTTCAGCTTTTTCCCGCCTTCTGAGAGCCCATGGGAGCCGTAGGAAGTGTCACGTCATGCCAGAGATACCCTGTATTTGTTAGAGATGATCAAGGAGGGCAAGAAATGGTCAGACAGGCCACTTCCTGTAAAGGAATCTTCTCAGGTTTTGGCCTGCCAAATGAGTTCTGTTATACTCACAGACACCATTCAAACAGTTTTAGAAACTTTAGGGTGTTTTCTATCCAAAGCCAATAATTATATGCATATTCTAGTTACTGGGCAGGAGTAGTAACCAGATTAAATCGGGTACGTTTTTTATCCGGCCGTGCAAATACTGCCCCCTAGCCCCAACAGGTTAAGAACTGCCAGCTTCATTAAATAGTACCAACAAAATACCAGTTTCAACGTCAACAGTGAAGAGGCGACTCCGGGATGCTGGCCTTCTAGGCAGAGTTCCTCTGTCTAGTGTCTGTGTTCTTTTGCCTATCTTAATCTTTTCTTTTTAATGCGAGTCTGAGATATGGCTTTTTCTTTGCAACTCTGCCTAGAAGGTCAGCATCACGGAGTACCCTCTTCGCTGTTGACATTAAGACTGGTGTTTTGCAAATACTATTTAATGAAGCTGCCAGTTGAGAACTTGTGAGGTGTCTGTTTCTCAAACTAGACACTCTAATGTCCTCTTGCTCACTTGTGCCCCGGGACCTCCCACTCCTCTTTCTATTATGGTTAGAGCCAGTTTGCACTGTTCTATAAAGGGAGTCGTACTACAGCGTTGTACGAGATCTTCAGTTTCTTTGCAATTTCTTGCATGGAATAGCCTTCATTTCTCAGAACAAGAATAGACTGACGAGTTTCAGAAGAAAGTTATTTGTTTCTGGCCATTTTGAGCCTGTAATTGAACCCACAAATGCTGATGCTCCAGATACTCAACTAGTCTAAAGAAGGCCATTTTAATAGCTTCTTTAAATCAGGACAACAGTTTTCAGCTGTGCTAACATAATTACTAAAGGGTTTTCTAATGATCAATAAGCCTTATAAAATGATAAACTTGGATTAGCTAACATAATGTGCAATTGGAACACAGGAGTGATGGTTGCTGATAATGGGCCTTTGTACGCCTATGTAGATATTCCATAAAGAATCTGCCATTTGCAGCTATAATAGTCATTTACAACATTAACAATGTCTATACTGTATTTCTGATAAATATGATGTAATTTTAATGGACAATTATGAACTTTTCTAAGTGACCCCAAACTGTTGAACATTAGTGTATATTGAGGCAGAATATCTCTGTTCAATTGAACAAAAGTGCAAGAAGTAAACCAAAAATGGTACCCCCACAAGCATTTACCAGGTGCACAAAAATGAATTATTTGCTTGAAAATAGAAATATACACTTTATTCAACTTTATGATATTTTCTGAATTATTGAACCAACATTTTGACACGCTTGTCTTTGTCAGCGTAGAAGTAGAAAGATGTATCATATAGAACATTTCCACAACATTTGGCAGTTGAAGCATGAAAAGTTTGTTCAAGGATAAAAGTCTAGACTCTAGTTTAGGAATAGTCACCTCCTTAGCAACAAGCTTTCCAGTCATAGCTTTTTGTGTGACCTCCTTGTCAGAGAAGCATGACTCAGTTGGCTGGATGCACATTTGACATGCATGATGATGATGAAAACAAAACGTCAACAGAATCTCTCTCCTTCTCTCTCTCTCTCTCTCTCTCTTAATTCAAGGGGCTTTATTGGCATGGGAACGTGTTAACATTACGCCAAAGCAAGTGAGGTAGATGATATACAAAAGAGAAATAAAAATTAACAGTAAACATTACACATACAGAAGTTTTAAAAGAATAAAGACATTACAAATGTCATATTATGTATATATACAGTGTTGTAACAATGTACAAATGGTTAAAGTACACAAGGGAAAATTAATAGCATAAATATGGGTTGTATTTACAATGGTGTTTGTTCTTCACTGGTTGCCCTTTTCTTGTGGCAACAGGTCACAAATCTTGCTGCTGTGATGGCACACTGTGGAATCTCACTGAGTAGATACAGGTGTTTATCAATATTTGGTTTGTTTTTGAATTCTTTGTGGATCTGTGTAATCTGAGGGGGAAATATGTGTCTCCTAATATGAGTCGCCCATTGGGCAGGAGGTTAGGAAGTGCAGCTCAGTTTCCACCTCTCATTTTTGTGGGCAGTGTGCACATAGCCTGTCTTCTCTTGAGAGCCATGTCTGCCTACGGCGACCTTTCTCAATAGCAAGGCTATGCTCACTCGAGTCTGTACATAGTCAAAGCTTTCCTTAAGTTTGGGTCAGTCACGGTGGTCAGGTATTCTGCCACTGTGTCACTTTCTGTTTAGGGCCAAATAACATTCTAGTTTGTTCTGTTTTTTGTTAATTACTTGACACATTGGAAAGAATTATCTTTTTGTTTTCTCATGATTTGGTTGGGTCTAATTGTGTTGCTGTCCTGGGGCTCTGTGGGGTCTGTTTATGAACAGAACCCCAGGATCAACTTGAGGGACTCTTCTCCAGGTTCATCTCTCTGTGGTGTATGGCTTTGTTATGGAAGGTTTGGGAATCGCCCCTTCATTTTAGGTGGTTTAGCCAATTAACTTGGCTCTTTTCTGGATTTTGATAATTAGTGGGTATCGGCCTAATTCTGCTCTGCATGCATTATTTGGTGTTCCTACGTTGTACACGGAGGATATTTTGGCAGAATTCTGCATTCCAGGTCTCAATTTGTGTTTGTCCCATTTTGTTAAATCTTGATTTGGTGAGTGGACCCCAGACCAAACAACCATAAAGGGCAATGAGGTTCTATAATTGATTCAAGTATTTTTAGCCAGATCCTATTGGTATGTTAACCTGTTTTTGGGCTAGGGGGCAGTATTGAGAATTTTGGAAAAAATATGTGCCCATTTTTAACCTCCTACACCAACTCAAGAAGCTTCTAAGAATATGCATATTATTGTTCAGGTTTGGATAGAAAACACTCTAAAGTTTCTAAAACTGTTTGAATGGTGTCTGTGAGTATGTAACAGAACTCCTATGGCAGGCAAAACTGACAAGGTTTCATGCAGGAAGTGGCCTGTTTGACAAGGATTCGTTGCGTCTTGCATCTGTTTATTGAAGAGTAAGGATCTTAGCTGTAACGTGACAATTCCCAGGGCTCCAATAGGCTCTCAGGACCCGGGAAAATCAAGAAGGTTGGGACGAGGCAGCCTCCAGGCTGAAACAGATTATCACCTTATCCAAGTGTCCCCTTTGGTGACAATGGAGTGAGCGCGTAGCGCGATTAGCCCCGTGGGAGTATTTTTAAATTCGGCTGTTTAGTTGTTAAGATTCCCCGGTCTGGAATATTATCGCTTTCTGAGATAAATGGCATAAAAATTGGTTTTAAACAGCGGTTGACATGCTTCAAGTGCTGGTAATGGAATATTTAGACATTTTTGTCACGCCATGCGCCATGCACGCGACTCGTGGATTACCATTCGTATAGTTCTAGAACGCACGTTAACAAAAACGACGCTATTTGGATATAACTATATGGGATTATTTGGGACCAAAACCTACATTTGTTATTGAAGTAGAAGTCCTGGCTCATTCTGACGTAATAAGAATTGGGAAAGGTAATCAAACTTTCTAATAGGAAATATTATTATGGTGAAGGCTAATCTTGTCGGGTGTCTAAATAGCTAGCCACGATGGCTGGGCTATGTACTTAGAATTTTGCAAAATGTGCTTCATCCCAAAAGCTATTTTAAAATCGGACATATCGGTTCATACAGAGGAAGTAATGTATCTATAATTCTTAAAATAATTGTTATGCTTTTTGTGAACGTTTATCGTGAGTAATTTGCAAACTGTTAGTAAATTCCTTGAAGTTTATGGGGTATGCTTTTTCTGAACGTCACATGCTAATGTAAAAGCTGTTTTTTGATATAAATATGAACTTGATTGAACAACAGACATGCATGTATTGTATAAATATAATGTCCTCTAGGTGTGTCATCTGATGAAGACTATAAAAGGTTAGTGCTGCATTTAGCTGTGGTTTGGGTTTTGGTGACATTATATGCCAGCTTGAAAATGGGTGTCTGATTATTTCTTGGCTGCACTCTCCTGACATCATTCAATGTTTGGCTTTCGTTGTAAAGCCTTTTGAAATCGGACAGCGGTTAGATAAACGAGAGTCTTGTCTTTAAATAGCTGTAAAATAGTCATATGTTTGAGAAATTGAAGTAATAGTATTTCAAATCTATTCAAAAATCGCGCCACCGAATTAGACTGTTTGTTACGTGTGGACTCAATTCGTCCGCCCCAGCCCATAGAGGTTAAATTT
>NW_025550379.1:0-12894 GCF_905237065.1 Salmo salar | reverse complement strand
ACGGTTAACCCGATGGTGGACAGTAGAGTATGACAGACAGGTTCTGATGATTGTTTGGGTCTGGTTGGTGGTAAAGACCTGAGTGGGTGCTCACGTGACCGAAGGCGAGGGCACGCTGTGTGTGTGTGTGTGTGTGTGTGTGTGTGTGTGTGTGTGTGTGTGTGTGTGTGTGTGTGTGTGTGTGTGTGTGTGTGTGTGTGTGTGTGTGTGTGTGTGTGTGTGTGTGTGTGTGTGTGTGTGTGTGTGTGTGTGTGTGTGTGTGTGTGTGTAATGAGTGATGAAAGGGAGAATGGAGTGCGGAGGTGCGGTACTGTAAACGAAAATGAAATCCCGCCACAAATGCCACTCTGTCTCCATTTTAGCTCCACTGTGCCCTCATAAATAGAACCCACTCCTCACTTTCACCTTTCAACTCTCTCCCTCTGTTTTCTCTCCATCTCTACAATCACGCATTTATGCCATGGAAGGTCACTATGTGTGTAGTGCACTCTGACAAAAGATCTAAGCTGGATATGAGCAGGGATGTCACCTCCTATGGCTGCATTTCATTCCATGAAAACGTTCTCCTCTGTCCTCCTTCACTGCCTACCATGGATCTGAGACAACTGTGTAGGTGTAAGAAACAGCTCAGCCTAGTTTCTGTCATAAACCAGGGGGCAAGAGGGGTGGGAACCCTTTCTCCTCAGAATGAAACACAACACATGACCCTTGTCCAAGCCCCCTCCATTCCCCCATTACTGTGTCCCAAATGGCACCCCATTCCCTGTATAGTTGACTATTTTTGACTAGAGCCCTAGTTCACTACCTCTCATTTGGGACACAAGCCATGTCTCCAGTTTCAGGGCAGGTTACACCAGGTTGTCTTGGCTGTGTGGCACGGTATGGTTTATGTTGGGGCAGAGTCCGCCTAGGGACACAGCAGAGCGTGAGGCAGAGCCTAGTAAAGACCAGGAATGGGAGAAAGAAATATGACAGATGAGTGCTTATTAAAATAGCATCGACTCCATGACGTCTTAATTACATGAATCAATCCTGGAGAGCTGTAAAAGTTGATAGCCGACAATGATAATAGGTGTCGATGAAGGGGTGTCACTGCTGGTTTCCTGTGAAAGCCACATGTAAGGCTTCGCTGTATCAACAACGTAGTAGAGAACGTGACACGTGCACTAAGAAAATATTCACGCACAAATGACTTTGGGTGTCTTTGTCTCTTTGATTGTCCTCTGCAATGTTTCCATGTCATTTAATGTTTCTGTCAGCTTGACTAACCCCAGCTTCTCTCTTTCTCTCTCTCGCTCTTTCTCTTTTTCTGTCTTTTCGTATAACTCCCTCCTCGTCTTATCTCTCTTTCTCCCTTCCTATTTTCTTCTTCCTTCTTCATTTCCTCCCTCCACCCCTCCTCTCTCTCTCTATCGCGGTCTCATTCTCACACTCTCTCTCTTGCCTCTCTCTCTTTTGTTCTCTCTTTGCACTGTCTACTTTCTATTTGTGTTCCACTGTCTCCTTTCTCTTTTCAAATTTTCTTCTGATTCTCTGCTCGCTGTTTGGGCGTGCTGCTGGCAGAGTGAGTAACAGTCCAGTAAATAGTAGAGACTGCCGCAACAGAGAGGGGAGGGCGGTCAGTAAAACCCTGGGTGTTATGTGAGGGCTGGAAATGGTGGTGTGCAAGTTAAACAGAGCAGTGTGCTGAGTCTGGAGACAACTTCAGTGATACGCCTAATGGGGGAGGGGCTAAATGCGAAAGAGAGAAGCATAGGAAAGAGAGAGAAGCAGCAGTGAAGAGCTGAGTGCCCGAGGATATGGAAGAATAACTAGCTGGGTACCTGTGTGCAGTCCAGTGTCTACAGGAAGGTCTCAGTAAAGACGAGGATGCTAGGGCCAGCAGGAGCAGTAGTACCTGTGTGCAGTCCAGTACCAATAGGGGAGGTCTCAGTAAAGACGAGGATGCTAGGGGGGCAGCAGGAGCAGTAGGGGTTCAGGACGAGGAGCCGTAAGACTTTGGGTCTGCTGAGACGAGAGAAAATGATATATGAGCAAAATATGTAATCCCTGTCCAACTCTCAGCTAATAACTTGTTTTATCTTCTCACTCTGTTCGTAATGTTCACCAATCTGGTTTTAGACCAGGATATAATACCGTTTCATCTGCTTGTTCAGATGATGTGTTAATAAAGCTTATATCCAAAATGATTGGGTGCCTTATTTAAGGCTGACTCCCAAGGCCTTCGTAACACTTCTCATTCAAAGGTTGACTGAGATCATGTTTCTTGCAAGTGGTCTGAGAATTATCTGTCAGACAGGATACAACTTGTGAAGGTTGGTGTTAAGTTCAGTTTCCTAGATATTACGAAGGTGTGCATGGGTCAGTATTGGGACCTGTTATCTTGACTATTTCAAACCTGTAATATTCATCTGTATGCAGACGATACTGTTATGAATGACACATTCAACTGTAGCTCAGGCATTGTTAGAGCTGCAATCTGACTTTGTTGCCTTACAGAAAGCCCCTGGTTGGTTTAAGACTTGTACTTAATGTGGGCAAGACATGTTGTTCTCTAATTCCGCAACAACAAAAAATCATGTAGACACATATTTATTAATTGAATGGTTCTCCCATCGATTGGGCTCCCACCTATAAATATCTGGGAATTTGGATTGACAAGTATTTAATGTAAAAAAAAAGTTAAAAAGTTAAGACTTAAAGTGGGCTTCTTTTTAGAAACTGATCTTGCCTCTCCCTAAACAGCAGGAAGCAGATTGTACTCGTCAACTTCACTGCCAGTTGTTGACTATGGTGTAAAATTACATTTACCAGAATGCAGCAAGCCACTACTCTAAAACCTTTGGATGCCTTCTACCCCAGCAACCTTTGTTTTATCATTAAAGTCATGTAGATCACTTCATTATTCCCTTTTGTTAACAAAACTCTACTACAAAAGCTTCCGACTTACCAAACTTTGCTGATTTAGTATAAAAACATTGTTACCAAACCCATTCACAGGTTTGGTTAACTCTTAAAATTCTTCGGGTCTCCATCGAATTAGGTAAATCCACTTTCAGTTTTATACCCCCACATTTTTTGTAGCATTAACTTGCATAGCGTCTTGATTCCCTGGTGCCGCTATGGCAGTAATGTTGAATTTGTTAAAATAATAATTGCATTTGTTTTGATTAAATGCATTGTGGTGTTGAAGTTGTTGTTTTTGGAAATTGTAACCTGTAGTTTTTATAGGAATGTTCTTGTTGAATGGGTTGAATTTGTTGTCCTCAGGGCACCGTTGAAAATGAGGCCCTGGTCTCAATGGCCTCCCTGGTGTAACTAATAAAACCCCAGTTAGTGTGACTACTACTGGTGTTTCCGTTACCTACTCAGTTCATTTACTGACTCGGATGGTTGTGTTTTACAATGTGGAGAGGGCATATCGACCATGACTGTGGAGAGATGGGTAGCTGCATTGGGGTCTGACAGTAGAGGGTGGAGGGGAGATGGGGGTAAATTGCTATATTGCCAGACTTGGCATCAGCTCACCCTACCTAAAGTGCTTTAAATTGTCTGGAACTAACGCTCCATTAAACGCTCCAAATTAGTGCATGTTAATTAACAATTCTACCAAGCAGCAAGATGCTGATGGGGGTTTATTTTTAAATAAACAAAAGTGCCTAAGTAAATACATATTTAGGGAAGAGAGTGTCAGTGAAAAGGGAAAGAAATATAAATGCTTAAAATACTTAGTGGTTGATTGGCTCAATGGTTAGCACTCTGGACCAACCTTCTGCAAGGAATGGTAAATGCTGTCATTATGTGTTGGTTTATGCAAGCTCTGACACACTACGGCACAACGTAGGAAACAAGGAAACAATAGATCCGTATTAATTTGTGATAACCATGAACTGTGTGTGTGTTGGTGTGTGTGGGTGTGTGTGTGTGTGTGTGTGTGTGTGTGTGTGTGTGTGTGTGTGTGTGTGTGTGTGTGTGTGTGTGTGTGTGTGTGTGTGTGTGTGTGTGTCTCTTCTCCCTGGCTTTCTCCCACCTCTCTGCCTCCATGTCTCTTGTTCTCCAGGTCTCCATAGGAGGCTGAGGAGGCCATTCCAGATCACTGGTCCAGGCGGGCTCCCAGAGTCCTGACTGAAGGCTGGCTGAATGGACTTCTTTGGCTGTGGGTGATGAGGGTATATAACTCTGAAACCAGTCAGAATACACACACAGTGTTCTTTGACTGCATGGGGTTAGGGGAGCCAACCATGTTTAGGGTGTTGCTGAGCAGATTCGAAATATGAAAATAGACAGAGAGGAGAGAGAGAGAGGGATTGAGAGAGAGAAAGAGAAAGAGACAGGAAATTGGCTGTCTGTTTCAAATCATGCCTCATCTATACATAATCGAAAATGCATATGTTCCATAACTTGCACTTAACCACTATCACCAACCATAAACATTCATTACCTACTGTATCATTATCTACATATCAAACACTCCAAGAGAGAGAGTGAGAGAGAGAGGAGGGATGGTGAGAGAGAGCAGAGAGAGAGGAGGGATGGTGAGAGAGGAGAGAGAGAGAGGAGGGATGGTGAGAGAGAGGAGGGATGGTGAGAGAGAGCAGAGAGAGGAGGGATGGAGAGAGAGAGAGGTAGAGAGAGAGGAGGGATGGTGAGAGAGAGCAGAGTGAGGAGGGATAGTGAGAGAGAGAGAGGTAGAGAGAGAGGGACATATGAAGAGGGATGAGGTGGGCTGAGGAGAGTGAGGAGGGATGGTGAGAGAGAGAGAGGTAGAGAGAGAGACATATGAAGAGGGATGAGGTGGGCTGAGGAGAGTGAGGAGGGATGGAGAGAGAGAGGTAGAGAGAGAGGGACATATGAAGAGGGATGAGGTGGGCTGAGGAGAGTGAGGAGGGATGGTGAGAGAGAGAGAGGTAGAGAGAGAGGGACATATGAAGAGGGATGAGGTGGGCTGAGGAGAGTGAGGAGGGATGGAGAGAGAGAGGTAGAGAGAGAGGGACATTGAAGAGGGATGAGGTGGGCTGAGGAGAGTGAGGAGGGATGGTGAGAGAGAGAGAGGTAGAGAGAGAGGGACATATGAAGAGGGATGAGGTGGGCTGAGGAGAGTGAGGAGGGATGGAGAGAGAGGTAGAGAGAGAGGGACATATGAAGAGGGATGAGGTGGGCTGAGGAGAGTGAGGAGGGATGGTGAGAGAGAGAGTAGAGAGAGAGGGACATATGAAGAGGGATGAGGTGGGCTGAGGAGAGCGAGGAGGATGGAGAGAGAGAGGGACATATGAAGAGGGATGAGGTGGGCTGAGGAGAGTGAGGAGAATTAGTAGTGACTCACGCTCAGTTCAATGGCAGCTTAATGACCTGCGGTCAGTCGGCTCTGTCTCAATTCATCAGACTGCTCTCTTTCTCTTGCCCTCTTTTTCTATCATTCTCTCTCCTCCTCGCTTTGTCTTTCTCACGCACTCTCTCTCTGTCTCCACTGTCTTCCTCAAGCTTTGTCTTTCACTCACACACTCTCTCTCTGTCTCCCTGTCTTCTCCCTCACTTTTCCCACCTCTCCATCTCTTGTTCTCATTCACTTTCTCTCACCCCTCTCACTATTCTCTCTCTCTCTCCCCTTTCCCTCTCCCTATTCAGGTGAGAGAGATATCACCTCCTTCCCTCTCTCGTTCAGACTGGCTGGACGGATTTGACTTATTATTTTTTCTTCTCAGCGTGTCAGAGATTGAGTGAAAGAATGGGGGCACTTTAGGACCACCCTGCATCAGCATGCCTGTCTGTCTGGATGTACAGCAGTCTATCCAGCCTCGGGGTGGGAGGGTGGAAGGGTTTGAGAAAGAGGGGAAGAGGGGAAGAGGAGGGGAAATCATGCCCTGGTTAACCTTTGGCTCTGCTGAAGTCAGGGGAGGGGGTTATGACTGTTATGACCCAGAGTCTCATGTACCGTATGTCTACTTAAGTTCTGGAAGTAAAACTTCAGCATTCAAACACAACAGACAAGCCCAGGCATGCCCAAGAAACAAATTAACAACTAACTGAATAGAACAAACAGAACACAAGTTAGGGGCCAGAGTCTGTGTTTAGTAAAGGGACCCTAACTGAATAGGACAAACAGAACACAAGTTAGGGGCCAGAGTCTGTGTTTAGTAAAGGGACCTTAAAACCTGTTGGGGCTCGGGGCAGTATTGAGACATTTTGAAAAAATATGTGCCCATTTTTAACTGCCTCCTACACCAACTCAGAAGCTAGGATATGCATATTATTAACACATTCGGATAGAAACACTCTGAATTTTCTAAAACAGTTTGAATGGTGTCTGTAAGTATAACAAAACTCATATTGCAGGCAAAAACCTGTGAAAATAGATCCCAAAAAATGTGAATTTTGTGACTGTACTATTTAGTGTCATTGTTTTATAGATACCATAGTGAGAAAGGATTCATTTCGCAACACCTACGGCTTCCACTAGATGTCAACGATCTTTATAAAGTTGTTTGAAGCGTCTATGATAAACAGAGAGCAAATTAGAATCCAAGGAAGTTGACATGTCATCACTTCATTTTTTGCGCCTGCGCATAAATCTGAGAAAACGTGAGTTTTGTCTTCATTGTTTATCTCGACATAGGATAGGTTGTGTGAAAATATTACTGATGTTTAACGTTAAAAATGGACCAAAAGATTAATGCTAAACAACATTTGACATGTTTGAACGAACATAAATAGATTATTTACTAGTTTTTTTAGCTTTTCGGGCGTGAATTACACTCCCCCACCACGTTTTGTGGGAGCATAATGAACGCTAAGTACTTGGTGTTATTTGGACATAAATTATGAACTTTGTCAAAGAAACCACATTTGTTCCGAACCTGGGATGCCTTCCGGACCTGGGATGCCTGCCTTCTGATGGAGATAATCAAAGGTAAGGGGATATTTACAATGTTATTATCGATTTTAGATGATGCTAACTGTATAGCATAGCCTGTTGTTCTTAGCATAGCACCCCGTTTATTGCAAAATGTGATTTCCCAGTAAAGTTCTTTTGAGATCTGGCCATTCGTAGCAATTACGAGATGATAATATATTATTCTTTGAATGACAATATTATAATTTACCAATGTTTTCGAATAGTAATTTTGTTATGTTCACCGGAAGCATTTCAGAGAAGAAAAAAATCTGAATTTCACGCTACTGTAAAATGCTGTTTTGGATATAAATATGAACTTGATGGAACAAAAAATGCATGTATTGTATAACATAATGTCCTAGGAGTGTCATCTGATGGAGATTGACAAAAGTTAGTGCATAATTCTAGCTGGTTTCTGCTTTTGGTGACTCCTGACCTTGAATTGAAAATGGATGTTTGTACTTTTGTGGCTATGTACTGTCCTAACATAATCTAACTTTATGCTTTTGCCGTAAAGCCTCTTTGAAAATCGAACAATGTGGTTAGATTAAGGAGATGTTTATCATTTAAATTGTTTAAAATAATTGATTGTTTGAGAAATTGAAATTATTAGATTTTTGATGTTTTGAATTTCCAGCCTTGTTAGCAATCCCGGCTCGGGGTTCATTGCTAACCTGTAGCCCCAACAGGCTAACTGAATAGGACAAACAGAACACAAGTTAGGGGCCAGAGTCTGTGTTTAGTAAAGGGACCCTAACTAAATAGGACAAACAGAACACAAGTTAGGGCCAGAGTCTGTGTTTAGTAAAGGGACCCGGAGCTGCAGCTGCTGCTTCTTTAATTCTACACGGAAGTCAGTTGTCTTTTTTTTTTGTATGTGTGTGTGTGCGTGTGTGTGCACGCGCGTTCATGTGTGCCTGTATGTCTGTGTGCACTCCTGGAGTCAAGGGAAGTGACGGCTGTGGTGACATTTGGAGAGTTGGTTGGCGTAGGCCTCCAGGACTGTTTTGCTGCAGTTGTGGCCTTTCAGAGAGATAGGCATGCCCCTGCTCTCTCTCTCTCTCTCTCCTCTCTCTCTCTCTCTTTCTTGTTCTCTCGCTCTTGCTCTGCCTTACTTTCTGTGTGTCTCTCTCTTACTCTTTCGCTCTCTCTCTCTCTGACCAGTGGGCATTCTCCGTCCATCACCACCCCCACAACAACCCCAGTCTGTCTCAGGGGTCAGTGGACAAGATAGACAGCCAGGTCCCCGGAGGTGACTGAGGAGGAAGCTGAGCAGCTGGACCTCTGACCTGGCCAAGGTGGCCTGGCATGACCATGGTGAGACTGGGCACCCCTGGAGCCAGGAGCTTGAAGATCTGTAGGCCCTACTGTGCAGACAGGGAGACAGAGGGGGTGGCTGGGGTCAATAGCAGCAGGAGGACAGGGGATGACCGTACCATGGCAAACAGAGCTTGTGTGTAACGGCTGTCTGAAGTAGTAGACCAAGGTGCAGAGTGGAATTTGTTCATCTTTTATTTTAGATGAAAAAGGCACTTCACAAAGAAACACAGACGACAGCCAAACAGTCCTGTCAGGTATCTTAACACACTAAACAGAAAACATCTACCCACAAAACCCAAAGGAAAAAACATGCTGCCTAAGTATGACTCCCAATCAGCAACAATGATGTACAGCTGTTCCTGATTGGGAGCCATACCCGGCCGAAACAAAGCAATCCCCAACATAGAAATACAGACATAGAATGCCCACCCAAATCACACCCTGACCAAACCTAAATAGAGACATAAAAAGGCTCTCAGGTCAGGGCGTGACATTGTGTAATAAATGGCACCCCTATTCCCTATGTAGTGTACTACTTTTGACCATAGGACTACTTTTGTATTTAACTAGGAAGTCAGTTAAGAACAAATTGGCAAGTCAGATAACCTCTATGGACTAGGTGGGACGCTTGCGTCCCACCTACTCAACAGCCAGTGTAATCCCGTGGCGCGATATTCAAATACCTCAAAAATGCAAAAACTTCGAATTTTCAAACATATGACTATTTTACACCATTTTAAAGACAAGACTCTCGTTAATCTAACCACACTGTCCGATTTCAAAAGGCTTTACAATGAAAGCAAAACATTAGATTATGTCAGCAGAGTACCCAGCCAGAAAAATCAGACACCCATTTTTCAAGCTAGCATATAATGTCACATAAACCCAAACCACAGCTAAATGCAGCACTAACCTTTGATGATCTTCATCAGATGACAACCCTAGGACATTATGTTATACAATACATGCATGTTTTGTTCAATCAAGTTCATATTTATATCAAAAACCAGCTTTTTACATTAGCATGTGACTAGCATGTGACTAGCATTCCCACCGAACACTGCCGGTGAATTTACTAAATTACTCACGATAAACGTTCACAAAAACATAACAATTATTTTAAGAATTATAGATACAGAACTCCTCTATGCACTCGATATGTCCGATTTTAAAATAGCTTTTCGGTGAAAGCACATTTTGCAATATTCTAAGTAGATAACCCGGCATCACAGGGCTAGCTATTTAGACACCCAGCAAGTTTAGCACTCACCAAAGTCAGATTTACTATAAGAAAAATGTTATTACCTTTGCTGTTCTTCGTCAGAATGCACTCCCAGGACTTCTACTTCAATAACAAATGTTGGTTTGGTCCCAAATAATCCATTGTTATATCCAAATAGCGGCGTTGTGTTCGTGCGTTCAAGACACTATCCGAAAGGGTAAATAAGGGTGACGAGCATGGCGCATTTCGTGACCAAAAAATTCTAAATATTCCATTACCGTACTTGAAGCATGTCAACCGGGCTGTTTTTAAAATACATTTTTATGCCATTTTTCTCGTAAAAAGCGATAATATTCCGACCGGGAAGTGGTTTTTTATTACAAAGAGAGTGAAAGTAAAAGCATGCTATCCCCTCATGCAGAGCCTCAGTCTAATGGCCCTCTGATAGAGCACTTGCCAAACGAGCTAATGTGTTTCAGCCTGGGGATGGAATTACATCGTTCAGCTTTTTCCCGCCTTCTGAGAGCCCATGGGAGCCGTAGGAAGTGTCACGTCATGCCAGAGATACCCTGTATTTGTTAGAGATGATCAAGGAGGGCAAGAAATGGTCAGACAGGCCACTTCCTGTAAGGAATCTTCCCTTCAGGTTTTGGCCTGCCAAATGAGTTCTGTTATACTCACAGACACCATTCAAACAGTTTTTTAGAAACTTTAGGGTGTTTTCTATCCAAAGCCAATAATTATATGCATATTCTAGTTACTGGGCAGGGAGTAGTAACCAGATTAAATCGGGTACGTTTTTTATCCGGCCGTGCAAATACTTCGGCCCCCTAGCCCCAACAGGTTAAGAACTGCCAGCTTCATTAAATAGTACCAACAAAATACCAGTTTCAACGTCAACATTGAAGAGGCGACTCCGGGATGCTGGCCTTCTAGGCAGAGTTCCTCTGTCTAGTGTGTGTGTTTCTTTTTGCCCATCTTAATCTTTTCTTTTAATGGCGAGTCTGAGATATGGCTTTTTTTCTTTGCAACTCTGCCTAGAAGGTCAGCATCACGGAGTACCCTCTTCGCTGTTGACATTGAGACTGGTGTTTTGCAAATACTATTTAATGAAGCTGCCAGTTGAGAACTTGTGAGGTGTCTGTTTCTCAAACTAGACACTCTAATGTCCTCTTGCTCACTTGTGCCCCGGGACCTCCCACTCCTCTTTCTATTATGGTTAGAGCCAGTTTGCACTGTTCTATAAAGGAGTCGTACACAACGCGTTGTACGAGATCTTCAGTTTCTTTGCAATTTCTTGCATGGAATAGCCTTCATTTCTCAGAACAAGAATAGACTGACGAGTTTCAGAAGAAAGTTATTTGTTTCTGGCCATTTTGAGCCTGTAATTGAACCCACAAATGCTGATGCTCCAGATACTCTAACTAGTCTAAAGAAGGCCATTTTAATAGCTTCTTTAAATCAGGACAACAGTTTTCGAGCTGTGCTAACATAATTACTAAAGGGTTTTCTAATGATCAATAAGCCTTATAAAATGATAAACTTGGATTAGCTAACATAATGTGCAATTGGAACACAGGAGTGATGGTTGCTGATAATGGGCCTTTGTACGCCTATGTAGATATTCCATAAAGAATCTGCCATTTGCAGCTATAATAGTCATTTACAACATTAACAATGTCTATACTGTATTTCTGATAAATATGATGTAATTTTAATGGACAATTATGAACTTTTCTAAGTGACCCCAAACTGTTGAACATTAGTGTATATTGAGGCAGAATATCTCTGTTCAATTGAACAAAAGTGCAAGAAGTAAACCAAAAAATGGTACCCCCACAAGCATTTACCAGGTGCACAAAAATGAATTATTTGCTTGAAAATAGAAATATACACTTTTTATTAAACTTTATGATATTTTCTGAATTATTGAACCAACATTTTGACACGCTTTGTCTTTGTCAGCGTAGAAGTAGAAAGATGTATCATATAGAACATTTTCCACAACATTTGGCAGTTGAAGCATGAAAAGTTTGTTCAAGGATAAAAGTCTAGACTCTAGTTTAGGAATAGTCACCTCCTTAGCAACAAGCTTTCCAGTCATAGCTTTTTGTGTGACCTCCTTGTCAGAGAAGCATGACTCAGTTGGCTGGATGCACATTTGACATGCATGATGATGATGAAAACAAAACGTCAACAGAATCTCTCTCCCTCTCTCTCTCTCTCTCTTCTAATTCAAGGGGCTTTATTGGCATGGGGAAACGATGTTAACATTGCCAAAGCAAGTGAGGTAGATAATATACAAAAGAGAAATAAAAGTTAACAGTAAACATTACACATACAGAAGTTTCAAAAGAATAAAGACATTACAAATGTCATATTATGTATATATACAGTGTTGTAACAATGTACAAATGGTTAAAGTACACAAGGGAAAATTAATAAGCATAAATATGGGTTGTATTTACAATGGTGTTTTGTTCTTCACTGGTTGCCCTTTTCTTGTGGGCAACAGGTCACAAATCTTGCTGCTGTGATGGCACACTGTGAATCTCACTGAGTAGATACAGGTGTTTATCAATATTTGGTTTGTTTTTGAATTCTTTGTGGATCTGTGCAATCTGAGGGAAATATGTGTGTCTCTAATATGGTCATACATTGGGCAGGAGGTTAGGAAGTGCAGCTCAGTTTCCACCTCATTTTGTGGGCAGTGTGCACATAGCCTGTCTTCTCTTGAGAGCCATGTGTCTGCCCCACGGGGCGGCCTTTCTCAATAGCAAGGCTATGCTCACTGAGTCTGTACATAGTCAAAGCTTTCCTTAAGTTTGGTCAGTCAAGTGGTCAGGTATTCTGCCACTGTGTACTTTCTCTGTTTAGGGCCAAATAACATTCCTAGTTTGTTCTGTTTTTTTGTTAATTCTTTCCAATGTGTCAAGTAATTATCTTTTTGTTTTCTCCTTATGATTTGGTTGGGTCCTAATTGTGTTGCTGTCCTGGGGCTCTGTGGGGGTCTGTTTGAGAACAGAACCCCAGGACCAACTTGCTTAGGGACTCTTCTCCAGGTTCATCTCTCTGTAGGTGATGGCTTTGTTGTGGAAGGTTTGGGAATCGCTTCATTTTAGGTGGTTGTAGAATTTAACGGCTCTTTTCTGGATTTTGATAATTAGTGGGTATCGGCCTAATTCTGCTCTGCATGCATTATTTGGTGTTCTACGTTGTACACGGAGGATATTTTGGCAGAATTCTGCATTCAGAGTCTCAATTTGGTGTTTGTCCCATTTTGTTAAATCTTGGTTGGTGAGTGGACCCCAGACCAAACAACCATAAAGGGCAATGGGTTCTATGGACTGATTCAAGTATTTTTTAGCCAGATCCTAATTGGTATGTTGAATTTTATGTTCCTTTTGATGGCATAGAATGCCCTTCTTGCCTTGTCTCTCAGATCGTTCACAGCTTTGTG
>NW_025550378.1:0-5651 GCF_905237065.1 Salmo salar | reverse complement strand
CGTACATTGAATATTATATATATATATATGTATATATATGTATCATTTTGTGCATGCATTGAATGTGTATATTTATTTGTGTGTTGGATGGAGGGATAGCTAGCATATATATATAGTTGAAGTCGGAAGTTTACATAAACTTAGGTTGGAGTCATTAAAACTAGTTTTTCAACCACTCCACAAATGTCTTGTTAACAAACTATAGTTTTGGCAAGTCAGTTAGGACATTTACTTTGTGCAAGACACAAGTCAATTTTCAAACAATTGTTTACAGACAGATTATTTCACATATAATTGTCACGTCCTGACCAGTATAAGAGTTAATTGTTATTGTAGTTTGGTCAGGACGTGGCAGAGGGTATTTGTTTTATGTGGTTCGGGGTGGTGTTTTATTTAGTAGGGCATTTGATTTATGTATTCGGGGGTTTTTGGGCACTGTTTTATATTCATGTATTTCTATGTTTAATCTATTGAGTCTGGTTCTATGTTTAGTTAATTGGGGTGGGGACTCTCAATTGAAGGCAGGTGTTGTCTATTTGCCTTTGATTGAGAGTCCTATATATTAGGGGGTGTTTGTGTTTGTAATTTGTGGGAGATTGTTTCTCGTTTTGCCTGTTTCTTGTTTAGCGTGAGTAAGCCTTACAAGACTGTTGTGTTGATCGTGAGTTCGTTGTTTGTTATTTTGGTGTTCATATTTGGAGTAAATAAAACGTCAAGATGAGCATTGTCATGACGTTGGCCTGTTTGAGTACAGGGAGGACAGTTGACCCCCTCCCCTGTGCACCATCCCCCCAACCTACCTCCCCCCACCCAGGCCCTGTGTGAAGGGGTGGTAAAATTCCAGAGGAGAATCTCTTGCCACATGGCCCATAGAGAGACACAGGAAATTCTTCCAACTCACAGAATTGGGGAACCGAGTGACATTTGTGTTCTGGAGAAGGTATGGAAGATTGGTGAAGAATCCAGCTACGAACTGGTCCGCTTGGTACAATTTTGTGATACTCAGAAGAGACAATATAGCCATATTACCATAAAACTGTTTATATAATAGCCTCAGCGATGGGACTTGCATTCAAATGGTTGTATAGAATGTATTAATAAGGATAAAGCTATTTGTAATACATTGAGATGCTATGTACTGATGTTAATGTGATAGAATTGTATTTCTGTACCAAGCTTAACTCAGTCATCGGCACGCCCCCAGGGACACAGACAGGACCAGGCGTCATGTGACATGTTCACTATAAAACCCCACCCTGATTTACTTTCTAACAGACCAGGCCTCCACTCCATTGCGAGTTGGCCAATAGGTTTGACCATCCAAGTACTCTACTGAAAGTGAACTATACCACGTGGTTAACTTTTAGACTATTGATACCGACAGAATAAGAACAAGTCTTTGATATTAATTAATAGTCTGCAGCTAGAAATTATATAATTGAACGCGAAGACCAACAAAACATCCATTCTATAATGACATTAATGAATGTCGCTTTGAAAGATCCATTCTAACTGAGAGAGAGAGAGAGAGAGAGAGAGAGAGAGAGAGAGAGAGAGAGAGAGAGAGAGAGAGAGAGAACTCTCCAACAGAACGACTCTTCAACAAGGATCCCGACGACACACTGAGTGTAAATATATATTGATTGCAGTTGTTCCCGAATGAGTGAGCGTTCATGTACAAAGGATTAGCATATCAATTGTTAATATTAATGAACTCTGTGTGTCTCCTCAGCTGACCATTTATGACCCTTTGTCTAACAGACCAGCCATGCCTGTTTAGCCCACTAGGGCACATAACTCTACCAATTCTTTGTGACGATAATTACTGTTTGTATGCTTTCTGTGAATTGCTTAGTTTAGTAAATAAATGATTTTAAGACAATTGATGTATGGATGACTCTTAGTAAAGACTGGGTTCGTGCAGATACAACAATTTACAACGTTTGGAATGAGACTGGACGCGAGGTAAAATACACCATTTAAACCAGAAGATAATCGGCCTATACTATAATAGAATATAATATATAATGTTATAATATAGGAAAGTTATATTAGGAAAATTACAACTTTGTAATCTGAATATTTTCCTTGGTGCCCCGATCTCCTAGTTAATTACAATTAAACGATTAATCAGTTTGATCGCGTGATAATAATTACAGGGAGTTAATTGATAAACATGTCTTCAGTTTAATGGTACCCCAAAGACACGACAGCATCCACAATCCTGCTGCATTTTGGTCCTCCTTTCCCAACGACAACCGTGACAATAATTCAATGTGTCACAATTCCAGTGGGTCAGAAGTTTACATACACTAAGTTGACTGTGCCTTTAAACAGCTTGGAAAATTCCAGAAAATGGTGTCATGGCTTTAGAAGCTTCTGATAGGCTAATTGACTTCATTTGAGTCAGTTGGAGGTGTACCTGTGGATGTATTTCAAGGCCAACCTTCAAACTCAGTGCCTCTTTGCTTGACATCATGGGAAAATCAAAAGAAATCAGCCAAGACCTCAGAAAAAAATGGTACACCTCCACAAGTCTGGTTCATCCTTGGGAGCAATTTCCAAACGCCTGAAGGTACCACGTTCATCTCTACAAACAATAGTACGCAAGTATAAACACCATGGGACCACGCAGCTGTCATACCGCTCAGGAAGGAGACGCATTCTGTTTCCTAGAGATGAACGTACTTTGGGGTGAAAAGTGCAAATCAATCCCAGAACAACAGCAAAGGACCTTGTGAGATGCTGGAGAAAACTGGTACAAAAGTATCTATATCCACAGTAAAACGAGTCCTATATCGACATATCCTGAAAGGCCGCTCAGCAAGGAAGAAGCCACTGCTCCAAAACCGCCATAAAAAAGCCAGACTACGGTTTGCAATTGCACATGGGGACAAAGATCGTACTTTTTGGAGAAATGTCCTCTGGTCTGATGAAACAAAAATAGAACTGCTTGGCCATAATGACTATCGTTATGTTTGGAGGAAAAAGGGGGAAACTGCAAGCCGAAGAACACCATCCCAACCGTGAAGCACGGGGGTGGCAGCATCATGTTGTGGGGGTGCTTTGCTGCAGGAGGGACTGGTGCATTTCACAAAATAGATGGCATCATGAGGTCGGAAAATTATGTGGATGTGTTGAAGCAACATCTCAAGACATCAGTCAGGAAGTTAAAGCTTGGTCACCAATGGGTCTTCCAAATGGACAATGACCCCAAGCATACTTCCAAAGTTGTGGCAAAACGGCTTAAGGACAATAAAGTCAAGGTATTGGAGTGGCCATCACAGAGCCCCGACCTCAATCCTATTGCACATTTGTGGGCAGAACTGAAAAAGTGTGTGCGAGCAAGGGGGCCTACAAACCTGACTCAGTTGGTTCAACATTCACCCAACTTATTGTGGGAAGCTTGTGGAAGGATACCCGAAATGTTTGACCCAAGATAAACAATTTAAAGGCAATGCAACCAAATACTAATTGAGCGTATTTAAACTTCTGACCCACTGGGAATGTGATGAAAGAAATAAAAGCTAAAATAAATCATTCTCTCTACTATTATTCTGACATTTCACATTCTTAAAATAAAGTGGTGATCCTAACTGACCTAAGACAGGGAATTTTTACCATGATTAAATGTCAGGAATTGTGAAACACTGAGTTTAAATGTAATTGGCTAAGGTGTATGTAAACTTCCGACTTCAACTGTATAATAACACATTTCAAGCCTTGTATTTCTAGCCTCTCTATATTATTGTTGGATCTGATTTTAGTAACATTTCCATGGCCACAATAAATAGATATGTCGACAGTGGACAACCTTGTTTTACTCCTCCTGACAGTTGAATAGTTTCTGAGAAGTAGCCAAAATTTACAGTGCCTTGCGAAAGTATTCGGCCCCCTTGAACTTTTCGACCTTTTGCCACATTTCAGGCTTCAAACATAAAGATATAAAACTGTATTTTTTTGTGAAGAATCAACAACAAGTGGGACACAATTATGAAGTGGAACGAAATTTATTGGATATTTCAAACTTTTTTAACAAATAAAAAACTGAAAAATTGGCCGTGCAAAATTATTCAGCCCCCCCTTAAGTTAATACTTTGTAGCGTCACCTTTTGCTGCGATTACAGCTGTAAGTCGCTTGGGGTATGTCTCTATCAGTTTTGCACATCGAGAGACTGACATTTTTGCCCATTCCTCCTTGCAAAACAGCTCCGAGCTCAGTGAGGTTGGATGGAGAGCGTTTGTGAACAGCAGTTTTCAGTTCTTTCCACAGATTCTCGATTGGATTCAGGTCTGGACTTTGACTTGGCCATTCTAACACCTGGATATGTTTATTTGTGAACCATTCCATTGTAGATTTTGCTTTATGTTTTGGATCATTGTCTTGTTGGAAGACAAATCTCCGTCCCAGTCTCAGGTCTTTTGCAGACTCCATCAGGTTTTCTTCTAGAATGGTCCTGTATTTGGCTCCATCCATCTTCCCATCAATTTTAACCATCTTCCCTGCCCCTGCTGAAGAAAAGCAGGCCCAAACCATGATGCTGCCACCACCATGTTTGACAGTGGGGATGGTGTGTTCAGGTGATGAGCTGTTTTGCTTTTACGCCCAAACATAACGTTTTGCATTGTTGCCAAAAAGTTTGATTTTGGTTTCATCTGACCAGAGCACCTTCTTCCACATGTTTGGTGTGTCTCCCAGGTGGCTAGTGGCAAACTTTAAACGACACTTTTTATGGATATCTTTAAGAAATGGCTTTCTTCTTGCCACTCTTCCTTAAAGGCCAGATTTGTGCAGTATACGACTGATTGTTGTCCTATGGACAGAGTCTCCCACCTCAGCTGTAGATCTCTGCAGTTCATCCAGAGTGATCATGGGCCTCTTGGCTGCATCTCTGATCAGTCTTCTCCTTGTATGAGCTGGAAGTTTAGAGGGACGGACGGGTCTTCGTAGATTTGCAGTGGTCTGATACTCCTTCCATTTCAATATTATCGCTTGCACAGTGCTCCTTGGGATGTTTAAAGCTTGGGAAATCTTTTTGTATCCAAATCCGGCTTTAAACTTCTCCACAACAGTATCTCGGACCTGCCTGGTGTGTTCCTTGTTCTTCATGATGCTCTCTGCGCTTTAAACGGACCTCTGAGACTATCACAGAGCAGGTGCATTTATACGGAGACTTGATTACACACAGGTGGATTCTATTTATCATCATTAGTCATTTAGGTCAACATTGGATCATTCAGAGATCCTCACTGAACTCCTGTAGAGAGTTTGCTGCACTGAAAGTAAAGGGGCTGAATAATTTTGCACGCCCAATTTTTTCAGTTTTTTATTTGTTAAAAAAGTTTGAAATATCCAATAAATTTCGTTCCACTTCATGATTGTGTCCCACTTGTTGTTGATTCTTCACAAACAATTACAGTTTTATATCTTTATGTTTGAAGCCTGAAATGTGGCAAAAGGTCGAAAAGTTCCAGGGGGGCCGAATACTTTCGCAAGGCACTGTACTATTTTACACCTAGGGTTACTATACATAACTTGAACCTATTGTATAAGAGATGATCCAAATTAAAATATATATACTGTATAAATTCTAGTATTACTTTATCAAAAGCCTTTTCAAAATATGCTATGAATACCAGGTCTGGATTTC
>NW_025550377.1:0-13197 GCF_905237065.1 Salmo salar | reverse complement strand
GGTTTATACATGGTTCACGAGATGGTTTATAGATGGTTTATAGATGTTCACTAGATGGTTTTAGATGGTTTATTGATGTTCACTAGATGGTTTATTTATGTTCACTAGATGGTTTATAGATGGTTAATAGATGTTCACTAGATGATTTATAGATGGTTTATAGATGGTTTATAGATGTTCACTATATGGTTTATAGATGTTCACTAGATGGTTTATAGATGTTCACTAGATGGTTTATAGATGGTTTATAGATGTTCACTAGATGGTTTATAGATGTTCACTAGATGGTTTATAGATGTTCACGAGATGGTTTATAGATGGTTTATACATGGTTCACTAGATGGTTTATAGATGATTTATAGATGTTCACTAGATGGTTTATAGATGGTTTATAGATGGTTTATAGATGTTCACTAGATGGTTTTAGATGGTTTATTGATGTTCACTAGATGGTTTATTTATGTTCACTAGATGGTTTATAGATGGTTAATAGATGTTCACTAGATGATTTATAGATGGTTTATAGATGGTTTATAGATGTTCACTATATGGTTTATAGATGTTCACTAGATGGTTTATAGATGTACACTAGATGGTTTATAGATGTTCACTAGATGGTTTACAGATGGTTAATAGATGTTCACTATATGATTTGTAGATGGTTTATAGATGGTTTATAGATGGTTTATAGATGTTCACTTGACTGTTTATAGATGGTTAATAGATGTTCACTAGATGGTTTATAGATGGTTTATAGATGGTTTATAGATGTCCACTAGACGGTTTTGTAATAGTGGTTTATAGATGGTTTATAAATGTTTATAGATGTTTACTAAACGTAGTGTTCACTAGATGGTTTATAGATGTTCACTAGATGGTTTATAGATGGTTTATAGATGTTCACTAGATGGTTTATAGTGTCACTAGATGGTTTATAGATGTTCACGAGATGGTTTATAGATGGTTTATACATGGTTCACTAGATGGTTTATAGATGATTTATAGATGTTCACTAGATGGTTTATAGATGGTTTATAGATGGTTTATAGATGTTCACTAGATGGTTTATAGATGTTCACCAGATGGTTTATAGATGTTCACTAGATGGTTTATAGATGTTCACTAGATGGTTTTAGATGGTTTATTGATGTTCACTAGATGGTTTATTTATGTTAACTAGATGGTTTATAGATGGTTAATAGATGTTCACTAGATGATTTATAGATGGTTTATAGATGGTTTATAGATGTTCACTATATGGTTTATAGATGTTCACTAGATGGTTTATAGATGTACACTAGATGGTTTATAGATGTTCACTAGATGGTTTATAGATGGTTAATAGATGTTCACTATATGATTTGTAGACGGTTTATAGATGGTTTATAGATGGTTTATAGATGTTTATAGATGTTCACTAGATGGTTTATAGATGTTCACTAGATGGTTTATAGATGTTCACTAACTAGATGGTTTATAGATGTACACTAGATGGTTTATTGATGGTTTATAGATGGTTTATAGATGGTTTATAGATGTTTATAGATGTTCACTAGATAGTTTATAGATGGTTTATAGATGTTTATAGATGTTCACTAGATGGTTTATAGATGGTTTATAGATGTTCAGTAGATGGTTTATAGATGTTGACTAGATGATTAATAGATGGTTAATAGATGTTCACTAGATGGTTTATAGATGTTCACTAGATGGTTTATAGATGGTTAATAGATGGTTTATAGATGGTTAATAGATGTTCACTATATGATTTGTAGATGGTTTATAGATGGTTTATAGATGGTTTATAGATGTTTATAGATGTTCACTAGATAGTTTATAGATGGTTTATAGATGTTTATAGATGTTCACTAGATGGTTTATAGATGTTTTATAGATGGTTAATAGATGGTTTATAGATGTTGACTAGATGATTAATAGATGGTTAATAGATGTTCACTAGATGGTTTATAGATGGTTTATACCTTGTTTATAGATGTTCATTATATGGTTTATAGATGTTCACTAGATGGTTTATAGATGTACACTAGATGGTTTATAGATGTTAACTAGATGGTTTATAGATAGTTAATAGATGTTCACTAGATGATTTGTAGATGGTTTATAGATGGTTTATAGATGTTCACTAGATGGTTTATAGATGTTCACTAGATGGTTTATAGATGTACACTAGATGGTTTATAGATGGTTTATAGATGTTCAATAGATGGTTTATAGATGTTCACTAGATGGTTTATAGATGTTCACTAACTAGATGGTTTATAGATGTACACTAGATGGTTTATTGATGGTTTATAGATGGTTTATAGATGTTTATAGATGTTCACTAGATAGTTTATAGATGGTTTATAGATGTTTATAGATGTTCACTAGATGGTTTATAGATGGTTTATAGATGTTCACTAGATGGTTTATAGATGTTGACTAGATGATTAATAGATGGTTAATAGATGTTCACTAGATGGTTTATAGATGTTCACTAGATGGTTTATAGATGTTTAATAGATGGTTTATAGATGTTCACTAGATGGTTTATAGATAGTTAATAGATGTTCACTAGATGGTTTATAGATGTTCACTAGATGGTTTATAGATGTTCACTAGATGGTTTATAGATATTCACTAGATGGCTTAGAGATGTTTATAGATGGTTAATAGATGGTTTATAGATGTTTATAGATGGTTTATAGATGTTCACTAGACTGTTTATAGATGGTTAATAGATGTTCACTAGATGGTTTATAGATGTTAACTAGATGGTTTATAGATAGTTAATAGATGTTCACTAGATGATTTGTAGATGGTTTATAGATGGTTTATAGATGTTCACTAGATGGTTTATAGATGGTTTATAGATGTTCACTAGATGGTTTATAGATGTACACTAGATGGTTTATAGATGGTTTATAGATGTTCAATAGATGGTTTATAGATGTTCACTAGATAGTTTATAGATGGTTTATAGATGTTTATAGATGTTCACTAGATGGTTTATAGATGGTTTATAGATGTTTATAGATGTTCACTAGATGGTTTATAGATGGTTTATAGATGTTCAGTAGATGGTTTATAGATGTTGACTAGATGATTAATAGATGGTTAATAGATGTTCACTAGATGGTTTATAGATGTACACTAGATGGTTTATAGATGGTTTATAGATGTTCAATAGATGGTTTATAGATGTTCACTAGATGGTTTATAGATGTTCACTAGATGGTTTATAGATGGTTTATAGATGTTTATAGATGTTCACTAGATAGTTTATAGATGGTTTATAGATGTTTATAGATGTTCACTAGATGGTTTATAGATGGTTTATAGATGTTCACTAGATGGTTTATAGATGTTCACTATATGGTTTATAGATGTACACTAGATGGTTTATAGATGGTTTATTGATGTTCAATAGATGGTTTATAGATGTACACTAGATGGTTTATAGATGGTTTATAGATGTTCAATAGATGGTTTATAGATGTTCACTAGATGGTTTATAGATGTTCACTAGATGGTTTATAGATGGTTTATAGATGTTTATAGATGTTCACTAGATAGTTTATAGATGGTTTATAGATGTTTATAGATGTTCACTAGATGGTTTATAGATGGTTTATAGATGTTCACTAGATGGTTTATAGATGTTCACTATATGGTTTATAGATGTACACTAGATGGTTTATAGATGGTTTATTGATGTTCAATAGATGGTTTATAGATGTTCACTATATGGTTTATAGATGTTCACTAGATGGTTTATAGATGGTTTATAGATGTTCACTAGATGGTTTATAGATGTTCACTAGATGGTTTATAAATGTTCACTAGATGGTTTATAGATGTAGACTAGATGGTTTATAGATAGTTTATAGATGTTCACTAGATGGTTTATAGATGTTCAAAAGATGGTTTATAGATGTTCACTAGATGGTTTATAGATGGTTTATAGATGTTCACTAGATGGTTTATAGATGTTCACTAGATGGTTTATAGATGTTCACTAGATGGTTTATCGATGTACACTAGATGGGTAATTGATGGTTTATAGATGTTCACTAGATGGTTTATAGATGGTTTATAGATGTTCACTAGATGGTTTATAGATGTTCACTAGATGGTTTATCGATGTACACTAGATGGTTTATAGATGGTTTATAGATGTTCACTAGATGGTTTATAGATGTTCACTAGATGGTTTATAGATGGTTTATAGATGTTCACTAGATGGTTTATAGATGTTCACTAGATGGTTTATCGATGTACACTAGATGGTTTATAGATGGTTAATAGATGTTCACTATATGATTTGTAGATGGTTTATAGATGGTTTATAGATGGTTTATAGATGTTTATAGATGTTCACTAGATGGTTTATAGATGTTCACTAGATGGTTTATAGATGTTCACTAACTAGATGGTTTATAGATGTACACTAGATGGTTTATTGATGGTTTATAGATGGTTTATAGATGGTTTATAGATGTTTATAGATGTTCACTAGATAGTTTATAGATGGTTTATAGATGTTTATAGATGTTCACTAGATGGTTTATAGATGGTTTATAGATGTTCAGTAGATGGTTTATAGATGTTGACTAGATGATTAATAGATGGTTAATAGATGTTCACTAGATGGTTTATAGATGTTCACTAGATGGTTTATAGATGGTTAATAGATGGTTTATAGATGTTCACTAGATGGTTTATAGATAGTTAATAGATGTTCACTAGATGGTTTATAGATGTTCACTAGATGGTTTATAGATGTTCACTAGATGGTTTATAGATATTCACTAGATGGCTTAGAGATGTTTATAGATGGTTAATAGATGGTTTATAGATGTTTATAGATGGTTTATAGATGTTCACTAGACTGTTTATAGATGGTTAATAGATGTTCTCTAGATGGTTTATAGATGGTTTATAGATGGTTTATAGATGTCCACTAGACGGTTTATAGATGGTTAATAGATGGTTTATAGATGGTTTATAAATGTTTATAGATGTTCACTAAACGGTTATAGATGTTCACTAGATGGTTTATAGATGTTCACTAGATGGTTTATAGATGGTTTATAGATGTTCACTAGATGGTTTATAGATGTTCACTAGATGGTTTATAGATGTTCACGAGATGGTTTATAGATGGTTTATACATGGTTCACTAGATGGTTTATAGATGGTTTATAGATGTTCACTAGATGGTTTATAGATGGTTTATAGATGGTTTATAGATGTTCACTAGATGGTTTATAGATGTTCACCAGATGGTTTATAGATGTTCACTAGATGGTTTATAGATGTTCACTAAATGGTTTTAGATGGTTTATTGATGTTCACTAGATGGTTTATTTATGTTCACTAGATGGTTTATAGATGGTTAATAGATGTCCACTAGATGATTTATAGATGGTTTATAGATGGTTTATAGATGTTCACTATATGGTTTATAGATGTTCACTAGATGGTTTATAGATGTACACTAGATGGTTTATAGATGTTCACTAGATGGTTTATAGATGGTTAATAGATGTTCACTATATGAGTTGTAGATGGTTTATAGATGGTTTATAGATGGTTTATAGATGTTTATAGATGTTCACTAGATGGTTTATAGATGTTCACTAGATGGTTTATTGATGTTCACTAACTAGATGGTTTATAGATGTACACTAGATGGTTTATTGATGGTTTATAGATGGTTTATAGATGGTTTATAGATGTTTATAGATGTTCACTAGATAGTTTATAGATGGTTTAAAGATGTTTATAGATGTTCACTAGATGGTTTATAGATGGTTTATAGATGTTCAGTAGATGGTTAATAGATGTTCACTATATGATTTGTAGATGGTTTATAGATGGTTTATAGATGGTTTATAGATGTTTATAGATGTTCACTAGATGGTTTATAGATGTTCACTAGATGGTTTATAGATGTTCACTAACTAGATGGTTTATAGATGTACACTAGATGGTTTATTGATGGTTTATAGATGGTTTATAGATGGTTTATAGATGTTTATAGATGTTCACTAGATAGTTTATAGATGGTTTATAGATGTTTATAGATGTTCACTAGATGGTTTATAGATGGTTTATAGATGTTCAGTAGATGGTTTATAGATGTTGACTAGATGATTAATAGATGGTTAATAGATGTTCACTAGATGGTTTATAGATGTTCACTAGATGGTTTATAGATGGTTAATAGATGGGTTATAGATGTTCACTAGATGGTTTATAGATGGTTAATAGATGTTCACTAGATGGTTTATAGATGTTCACTAGATGGTTTATAGATGTTCACTAGATGGTTTATAGATATTCACTAGATGGCTTAGAGATGTTTATAGATGGTTAATAGATGGTTTATAGATGTTTATAGATGGTTTATAGATGTTCACTAGACTGTTTATAGATGGTTATTAGATGTTCACTTGATGGTTTATAGATGGTTTATAGATGGTTTATAGATGTCCACTAGACGGTTTATAGATGGTTAATAGATGGTTTATAGATGGTTTATAAATGTTTATAGATGTTCACTAAACGGTTATAGATGTTCACTAGATGGTTTATAGATGTTCACTAGATGGTTTATAGATGGTTTATAGATGTTCACTAGATGGTTTATAGATGTTCACTAGATGGTTTATAGATGTTCACGAGATGGTTTATAGATGGTTTATACATGGTTCACTAGATGGTTTATAGATGGTTTATAGATGTTCACTAGATGGTTTATAGATGGTTTATAGATGGTTTATAGATGTTCACTAGATGGTTTATAGATGTTCACCAGATGGTTTATAGATGTTCACTAGATGGTTTATAGATGTTCACTAGATGGTTTTAGATGGTTTATTGATGTTCACTAGATGGTTTATTTATGTTCACTAGATGGTTTATAGATGGTTAATAGATGTTCACTAGATGATTTATAGATGGTTTATAGATGGTTTATAGATGTTCACTATATGGTTTATAGATGTTCAATAGATGGTTTATAGATGTACACTAGATGGTTTATAGATGTTCACTAGATGGTTTATAGATGGTTAATAGATGTTCACTATATGATTTGTAGATGGTTTATAGATGGTTTATAGATGGTTTATAGATGTTTATAGATGTTCACTAGATGGTTTATAGATGTTCACTAGATGGTTTATAGATGTTCACTAACTAGATGGTTTATAGATGTACACTAGATGGTTTATTGATGGTTTATAGATGGTTTATAGATGGTTTATAGATGTTTATAGATGTTCACTAGATAGTTTATAGATGGTTTAAAGATGTTTATAGATGTTCACTAGATGGTTATAGATGGTTTATAGATGTTCAGTAGATGGTTTATAGATGTTGACTAGATGATTAATAGATGGTTAATAGATGTTCACTAGATGGTTTATAGATGTTCACTAGATGGTTTATAGATGGTTTATAGATGTTCACTAGATGGTTTATAGATGTTCACTAGATGGTTTATCGATGTACACTAGATGGTTTATAGATGGTTTATAGATGTTCACTAGATGGTTTATAGATGGTTTATAGATGTTCACTAGATGGTTTATAGATGTTCACCAGATGGTTTATAGATGGTTTACTAGATGGTTTATAGATGGTTCACTAGATGGTTTATAGATGGTTTATAGATGTTCACTAGATGGTTTATAGATGGTTTATAGATGGTTTATAGATGTTCACTAGATGGTTTATAGATGTTCACCAGATGGTTTATAGATGTTCACTAGATGGTTTATAGATGTTCACTAGATGGTTTTAGATGGTTTATTGATGTTCACTAGATGGTTTATTTATGTTCACTAGATGGTTTATAGATGGTTAATAGATGTTCACTAGATGATTTATAGATGGTTTATAGATGGTTTATAGATGTTCACTATATGGTTTATAGATGTTCACTAGATGGTTTATAGATGTTCACTAGATGGTTTGTAGATGGTTAATAGATGTTCACTATATGATTTGTATATGGTTTATAGATGGTTTATAGATGTTCACTAGATGGTTTATAGATGTTCACTAGATGGTTTATAGATGTTCACTAGATGGTTTATAGATGGTTTATAGATGGTTTATAGATGTTCACTAGATGGTTCATAGATGTTCACCAGATGGTTTATAGATGTTCACTAGATGGTTTATAGATGTTCACTAGATGGTTTTAGATGGTTTATTGATGTTCACTAGATGGTTTATTTATGTTCACTAGATGGTTTATAGATGGTTAATAGATGTTCACTAGATGATTTATAGATGGTTTATAGATGGTTTATAGATGTTTATAGAGGTTCACTAGACGGTTATAGATGTTCAAAAGATGGTTTATAGATGTTCACTAGATGGTTTATAGATGGTTTATAGATGTTCACTAGATGGTTTATAGATGTTCACTAGATGGTTTATAAATGGTTTATATATGGTTTATAGATGTTCACCAGATGGTTTATAGATGTTCACTAGATGGTTTATAGATGTTCACTAGATGGTTTATAGATGGTTTATTAATGGTTTATTGATGGTTTATAAATGGTTTATAGATGTTCACTAGATGGTTTATTGATGGTTTATAGATGGTTTATAGATGGTTTATAGATGTTTATAGATGTTCACTAGATAGTTTATAGATGGTTTATAGATGTTTATAGATGTTCACTAGATGGTTTATAGATGGTTTATAGATGTTCAGTAGATGGTTTATAGATGTTGACTAGATGATTAATAGATGGTTAATAGATGTTCACTAGATGGTTTATAGATGTTCACTAGATGGTTTATAGATGGTTAATAGATGGTTTATAGATGTTCACTAGATGGTTTATAGATAGTTAATAGATGTTCACTAGATGGTTTATAGATGTTCACTAGATGGTTTATAGATGTTCACTAGATGGTTTATAGATATTCACTAGATGGCTTAGAGATGTTTATAGATGGTTAATAGATGGTTTATAGATGTTTATAGATGGTTTATAGATGTTCACTAGACTGTTTATAGATGGTTAATAGATGTTCACTAGATGGTTTATAGATGGTTTATAGATGGTTTATAGATGTCCACTAGACGGTTTATAGATGGTTAATAGATGGTTTATAGATGGTTTATAAATGTTTATAGATGTTCACTAAACGGTTATAGATGTTCACTAGATGGTTTATAGATGTTCACTAGATGGTTTATAGATGGTTTATAGATGTTCACTAGATGGTTTATAGATGTTCACTAGATGGTTTATAGATGTTCACGAGATGGTTTATAGATGGTTTATACATGGTTCACTAGATGGTTTATAGATGGTTTATAGATGTTCACTAGATGGTTTATAGATGGTTTATAGATGGTTTATAGATGTTCACTAGATGGTTTATAGATGTTCACCAGATGGTTTATAGATGTTCACTAGATGGTTTATAGATGTTCACTAGATGGTTTTAGATGGTTTATTGATGTTCACTAGATGGTTTATTTATGTTCACTAGATGGTTTATAGATGGTTAATAGATGTTCACTAGATGATTTATAGATGGTTTATAGATGGTTTATAGATGTTCACTATATGGTTTATAGATGTTCAATAGATGGTTTATAGATGTACACTAGATGGTTTATAGATGTTCACTAGATGGTTTATAGATGGTTAATAGATGTTCACTATATGAGTTGTAGATGGTTTATAGATGGTTTATAGATGGTTTATAGATGTTTATAGATGTTCACTAGATGGTTTATAGATGTTCACTAGATGGTTTATTGATGTTCACTAACTAGATGGTTTATAGATGTACACTAGATGGTTTATTGATGGTTTATAGATGGTTTATAGATGGTTTATAGATGTTTATAGATGTTCACTAGATAGTTTATAGATGGTTTAAAGATGTTTATAGATGTTCACTAGATGGTTATAGATGGTTTATAGATGTTCAGTAGATGGTTTATAGATCTTGACTAGATGATTAATAGATGGTTAATAGATGTTCACTAGATGGTTTATAGATGTACACTAGATGGTTTATAGATGGTTTATAGATGTTCACTAGATGGTTTATAGATGTTCACTAGATGGTTTATCGATGTACACTAGATGGTTTATAGATGGTTTATAGATGTTCACTAGATGGTTTATAGATGGTTTATAGATGTTCACTAGATGGTTTATAGATGTTCACCAGATGGTTTATAGATGGTTTACTAGATGGTTTATAGATGGTTCACTAGATGGTTTATAGATGGTTTATAGATGTTCACTAGATGGTTTATAGATGGTTTATAGATGGTTTATAGATGTTCACTAGATGGTTTATAGATGTTCACCAGATGGTTTATAGATGTTCACTAGATGGTTTATAGATGTTCACTAGATGGTTTTAGATGGTTTATTGATGTTCACTAGATGGTTTATTTATGTTCACTAGATGGTTTATAGATGGTTAATAGATGTTCACTAGATGATTTATAGATGGTTTATAGATGGTTTATAGATGTTCACTATATGGTTTATAGATGTTCACTAGATGGTTTATAGATGTTCACTAGATGGTTTGTAGATGGTTAATAGATGTTCACTATATGATTTGTATATGGTTTATAGATGGTTTATAGATGTTCACTAGATGGTTTATAGATGTTCACTAGATGGTTTATAGATGTTCACTAGATGGTTTATAGATGGTTTATAGATGGTTTATAGATGTTCACTAGATGGTTCATAGATGTTCACCAGATGGTTTATAGATGTTCACTAGATGGTTTATAGATGTTCACTAGATGGTTTTAGATGGTTTATTGATGTTCACTAGATGGTTTATTTATGTTCACTAGATGGTTTATAGATGGTTAATAGATGTTCACTAGATGATTTATAGATGGTTTATAGATGGTTTATAGATGTTTATAGAGGTTCACTAGACGGTTATAGATGTTCAAAAGATGGTTTATAGATGTTCACTAGATGGTTTATAGATGGTTTATAGATGTTCACTAGATGGTTTATAGATGTTCACTAGATGGTTTATAAATGGTTTATATATGGTTTATAGATGTTCACCAGATGGTTTATAGATGTTCACTAGATGGTTTATAGATGTTCACTAGATGGTTTATAGATGGTTTATTAATGGTTTATTGATGGTTTATAAATGGTTTATAGATGTTCACTAGATGGTTTATAGATGTTCACTAGATGGGTAATTGATGGTTTATAGATGTTCACTAGATGGTTTATAGATGGTTTATAGATGTTCACTAGATGGTTTATAGATGTTCACTAGATGGTTTATCAATGTACACTAGATGGTTTATAGATGGTTTATAGATGTTCACCAGATGGTTTATAGATGGTTTACTAGATGGTTTATAGATGGTTCACTAGATGGTTTATAGATGGTTTATAGATGTTCACTAGATGGTTTATAGATGGTTTATAGATGGTTTATAGATGTTCACTAGATGGTTTATAGATGTTCACCAGATGGTTTATAGATGTTCACTAGATGGTTTATAGATGTTCACTAGATGGTTTTAGATGGTTTATTGATGTTCACTAGATGGTTTATTTATGTTCACTAGATGGTTTATAGATGGTTAATAGATGTTCACTAGATGATTTATAGATGGTTTATAGATGGTTTATAGATGTTCACTATATGGTTTATAGATGTTCACTAGATGGTTTATAGATGTACACTAGATGGTTTATAGATGTTCACTAGATGGTTTGTAGATGGTTAATAGATGTTCACTATATGATTTGTAGATGGTTTATAGATGTTCACTAGATGGTTTATAGATGTTCACTAGATGGTTTATAGATGTTCACTAGATGGTTTATAGATGGTTTATAGATGTTCACTAGATGGTTCATAGATGTTCACCAGATGGTTTATAGATGTTCACTAGATGGTTTATAGATGTTCACTAGATGGTTTTAGATGGTTTATTGATGTTCACTAGATGGTTTATTTATGTTCACTAGATGGTTTATAGATGGTTAATAGATGTTCACTAGATGATTTATAGATGGTTTATAGATGGTTTATAGATGTTTATAGAGGTTCACTAGACGGTTATAGATGTTCAAAAGATGGTTTATAGATGTTCATTTGATGGTTTATAGATGGTTTATAGATGTTCACTAGATGGTTTATAGATGTTCACTAGATGGTTTATAAATGGTTTATATATGGTTTATAGATGTTCACCAGATGGTTTATAGATGTTCACTAGATGGTTTATAGATGTTCACTAGATGGTTTATAGATGGTTTATTGATGGTTTATTGATGGTTTATAAATGGTTTATAGATGTTCACTAGATGGTTTATAGATGTTCACTAGATGGTTTATAGATGGTTAATAGATGGTTTATAGATGTTCACTAGATGGTTTATAGACTGTTAATAGATGTTCACTAGATGGTTTATAGATGTTCACTAGATGGTTTATAGATGTTCACTAGATGGTTTATAGATATTCACTAGATGCTTATAGATGTTTATAGATGGTTTATAGATGTTCACTAGACGGTTTATAGATGGTTAATAGATGGTTTATAGATGGTTTATAGATGGTTTATAGATGTCCACTAGACGGTTTATAGATGGTTAATAGATGGTTTATAGATGGTTTATAGATGTTTATAGATGTTCACTAGAACGTTTATAGATGTTCACTAGATGGTTTATAGATGTTCACTAGATGGTTTATAGAAGGTTTACAGAAGTTCACTAGATGGTTTATAGATGTTCACTAGATGGTTTATAGATGTTCACTAGATGGTTTATAGATAGTTTATAGATGGTTTATAGATGTTCACTAGATGGTTTATAGATGTTCACCAGATGGTTTATAGATGGTTTTACTAGATGGTTTATAGATGTTCACTAGATGGTTTATAGATGGTTAATAGATGTTCACTATATGATTTGTAGATGGTTTATAGATGGTTTATAGATGTTCACTAGATGGTTTATAGATGTTCACTAGATGGTTTATAGATGTTCACTAGATGGTTTATAGATGGTTTATAGATGGTTTATAGATGTTCACTAGATCGTTCATAGATGTTCACCAGATGGTTTATAGATGTTCACTAGATGGTTTATAGATGTTCACTAGATGGTTTTAGATGGTTTATTGATGTTCACT